>NC_066617.1:372740402-372894314 GCF_025201925.1 Gopherus flavomarginatus | reverse complement strand
GGCCGCGCGCAGGCAGCCCTGGGCCCAGGACCATGAGGCTGGGCCAAGAGCTCTGGCGAAAGGCCAGCTCTTAGAGACATTGCGAAGGGAAAAGAGGCTAGGCAGGCCCCTCACTCACCGCCGGCAAAGCCCGCTGGCTGGCCAGGGCCTCCTGGATACTGCTGTCCCAGCGCAGGTCCTGCTCCAGTTGCTCCCTCGACGGCACTGGGTACTGGCTCCTCAGCCGGTGCCCACTCACCTCTAGGCCCCCGATGACCTTCAGATCCAGATGGTGCACCAGCTGTGGCTCCTGGCCAGAGAGCACCTCAGCAGGCAGACTCTGGAGCAGCTCATCGGGGGACTCGGGGGCCAGGGCCTCAGGGCCTCCTTTATCTGCTTCTCGAAGGGCTGCACAGGAGAAATACAGAGACAGTGAGGTCTCAACCAAAAATCTCAGCAGGGACGATGGGGGGTGCACACTCCCCTCCCTGGCACCGGTGTAGTGGGCAGAAGCAGGGCCTCTGCCCCATCTGCTCTGTGCCCCACCCTGGGAGGCCCTGTGGCAGTGTTCCATCTGGCCAGGAAGCAGCAGATGACGATGGGCCCTGCATGAGGAAGTCACCTACCACTTGGCTGGGGATTGCACAGCACCACTGCCAAGTCCTGACTTCTGAGAGTCTCTGTCTCTCCAGGACTCTGCTCAGGTTGGGTCACTGGCTTCTCCTTCCTGGTGCTGGTTACCTGCAGGGACAGGAGAGGAACTGGGAGATCTAAAAGATCTTTAGATACAATAAAGGAAGATGCTACTGAGAAACCTGTTACATGAAATGAAGCTGCAGGCCTGCAACGAAAACTCGATTGACTTGAGCCAGCTTTTATGGCTGTATTTTGGAGCTTACTCTTGGAAAGATTTCATATAACTAGCCAAAAACTGCAAAATGTTTGTATTGATATACAGACAGTTGTAGAACTCTACAACTCACTAATAGGATACATTAACTCCATACGAGATTTGTTTGATATGTACGAAGAGAAAGCCAAAAAAAAAAGACCTGAAATTGAAGACTATGAATTTGACACAAAGTGACAAAGAAAGCGTAAACTGCAAGTTGAGGAGACATGCAAAGTTAAAGTGGAAATGTGTAGTAGAGATAAATTTAAAGTAGATACCTTTTTAACAATACTAGACCTTGTATGTTCTGAACTGAAACACAAGAATTAACGTGTATCGAGAAATTTATGGCAGATTTCAGTTTCTCTCTAACGTTACCAATACTTCAACAGCAGATATAAAAGTTCTTGCTAAAAACTTACAGCTATGCTACCAAGGCGATTTAGAAGAATCACTCATGAATGAGTGTTTACATTTTTCGATCATATTTGGAAGGCGTTGAAATTCCTGAAAATGAAAAGAAGTCAATTCTAAGATATTGCAGCCTTCTTTGAAATTGAAACATTCCTTCAGTATATCCAAATCTTGAGATTGCCTTCCGAATGTTCATTTGCACCCCTGCTAAAAACTGTTCAGCAGAACGATCATTTTTGGCATTCAAAAGGGTGAAAAACTATTTGAGGGCTAATCTCAGTGAAGAAAAATTAAACTCTCCTTCTATCTTGACAATTGAAAATAATTTAACAACTTCTCTGGACTACACAGAAGCCACTCAAAGGTGTAGGCTTAAACAAATGTAATTACATACCACTCAAATACTTCTATTTCTTTCATTGTATCTACATAAAATAAAAAATAAATATTTGATATAAAACCAGACTCCCACATGAATGTGGCGTTTTGGATCCATGCGCAGTCCTGCGCTATAACCAAAATCACGCTATACAGACTAAAACTAAAAAAAACTATAACAAGTTCATATGGGGCCAGCTGTAGGGGGCGGCAATTATTACAGGGCCTAAGGCTGGCAGAATCATTAATCCGCCACTGAAAAGGGTCAATAGTTCTCTTTCATAGAATCATAGAATTGTAAAATATTAGGGTGGGAAGAGACCTCAGGAGGTATCTAGTCCAAATCCCTTCTCAAAGCAGGACCAACACCAACTAAATCATCTCAGTCAGGGCTTTGTCAAGCGGGGCCTTAAAAACCTCTAAGGATGGAGATTCCACCACCTCCCTAGGGAACTCATTCCAGTGCTTTACCATCCCACTAGTGAAATAGTGTTTCCTAATATCCAACCCAGATCTCCTTTTTTGGGACCCCTCTTCAGGTACTTGAAGGCTGCTATCAAATCCCTCCTCTCTCTTCTCTTCTGCAGACTGCACAATCCCAGTTCCCTCAGCCTCTCCTCATAAGTCATGTGTCCCAGCCCCCTGATCATTTTCGTTGCTCTCTGTTGGACTGTCTCCAATTTGTCCACATCCCTTCTGTATTGGAGGGAACCAAAACTGGACGCAATACTCCAGATGTGGCCTTACCAGTGCCGAATAGAGGGGAATAATCACTTCCCTTGATCTGCTGGCAATGCTCGTACTAATACAGCTCAATAGGCTGTTAGCTTTCTTGGCAACAAGGGCACACTGCTGACTCAAACCCCGATTTCTCTGCACTGTAATCCCCAGATCCTTTTCTGCAGAACGGCTGCTTAGCCGGTTGGTCACCAGCCTGTAGTGGTGCATGGGATTCTTCCGTCCTAAGAGAAGGACTCTACACTCTGCTAATAAAGTAGTTTCCCCTCCCTGCCAAGTTTAGTCTGTTGCAGAACTAGCTGAATTCACAAGAACCAGGAACCAATTTTTCATGAGAGCTTCTCAGCCTCACAAGCAAAGGATCCAGAGGGCCTCTCCCCACTCTGTGTTATCCTGAAAGTCTTTTGTCTCTGTTCATAGGCAGGTCAGTCCTGTCTGCTGTAATGTTCCTCAATTTACTCTCTAAGTGGTGTTGATTATTTGAAGTTGTCTCTTATGGTTTTCTATTGATCATCTTGGGACAGAGCGTGGCTGGAGAACTGAGCCTGGCATTACATCCCCAGCTAAACAGGGTAGGGTGACGATGCCCTCTTGGAATGGTCATCACCTAGATACACTGCCCTGGTGACTAACTTCTCCTCCAGGTCCATAAAGCTCACTGTCAATATAACTACATTTCCTTAACTATTACCTGGACATGCCTTTTGCAATGGTTATGAAGCTTGACAAGTGACAATCTTTCTGCACACACCTTACATGCTACTCCTCAATGGTTAATATTCCATGAGACTTGTATGTGGTGTAGTGAGTCTGTCAGGCCTGAGATATGAGCTGTTTGCGAGGAAGAGGGAACTCTTTGTTGGGGGCCTCAGTGTCACAAGGGCCTTTCTAAATAAGGAACAAAAGGAGAAATGATCAGATCAAACAGGTGAGAGGAGGAAAGGGTTAATTCTCTGCTGATCTTCCCCACCTGAGCCAGTCACAGAGGCAGGTCCCTGGGGCTCCTTGCTGGCTCTGAGCTCCCCCTGGGATTCCCAGTGCAGCAGTATAAATATCCCTGTATCTTAGCCCTGGTCAGTGCAGATTCCCTGCCGCCTGCAGCTCCCCGACCCGGTCACAGGGAGAGATTCCTCCTCCCCAGCTGGGGCCGGAGCCTTGTGAGTCGTTTGCATGGAATGAATCTGTGAAGGGGCGAATGGAAACATGAAACCTAGGAAATGTTGAGCTGGGCTTGGCTAGAATGGGGGTGCGTAACTCTGACTGCAGGGGCAGGACGGGAGCCGGGGCTCTGAGATACACTGCTGTGACTGCGCTGAGGTTGGGTGTTGGGAAGAGGTCACCGGGTTACCCTGATCCACTCCCAGGGGAGTCACTGGGGGTCTTGCTGTTGAAGTCAGTGGGCTCTGGACTGGGCCATTCTTGGTTATGTGACTGTTCAGAGTAAACCTCATTGCAAACCTCCTCAGGCCCTGTAATATTCTGCACCCCAAATCCCAAGGCCTTCACTCAGGCAACCCTTCCATTAAAATCAATAAGGACCCCAGAACTGGGTCCATTCCATTGGGAGAAAATAGCTGGTTTCTAGCAACATATCCATAAATGTACAAACTGTATAATCCAGGAGTAACTGATTATAATTGCTGCTTTGATACTGATTGTGACAGGTTCTCCCCAGAGTACCATCCGGAACTGGGGTACCACTGAGCGGGCTGACCCCCCAGCCTGGGCTGCCTCTCGCACTGTACAGCTGTGACAAGCTGCAAAGCCCTCCAACCTGCACTTTCACCAGCATCACACAGGTAGAGACACACCCAGCTGCAACTGGACACAGGCTCTTTAACCACCAGCTTTCCAGGCTAGTACCCCAGAGCAGTACGATCCTGCCCTAGTCAAATCTGGGCAGTCTGTGTGTTTAATACCCCTGCACCTATCACTCAGAGTGAAGACAACCATGCAAACTTGGGGTAACCAAACCGAGATTTTCCCCAAGCACTCCAGTCAAAGCTCACGGTTTAGATTATAACAGAACAAGTTTATTAACTACAAAAATAGATTCTAAGATTTTATAAGAAGCTTAGGTTGCATTTTTGTTTCTTTGCTAGGTAATCTGCTTTGATCTGCTTCGCATCACTAAAAATCTATTTTGGTATTTAATAAACTAGTTTTGGCTTTATCTAAACAAGTGAGTTGGAATGAAGCGCCTGGGAAAATCATAGCTCGACTGGCGGAGGCTGTCGTATATTCTTTCCACATTCAGGGAGGGGGCGAATTCTATGAGCTTACGCTGTACAGTTCTCAGTGTAGGGTGAGACTGTAACATTTTGGGTTTACACTCCAGTGGGGGTACGAATCTGGGAAGCTGGTGGTTAATTTGGCTGCAGCCTTTCTATTGTTGGTTCATGCAGTGGCTGGTTAGAGCCTGCGTGTAACTGCAGCTGGGTGTGTCCCTACGTGTGTGGATGCTGGTGTAAGTGTAAGATGGGGAGCAGGTCTGCAGCTTGTCACAGCAGCACAGTGTGAGGGGGGCACAGACTGGGGGGTCAGAGGGCTCAATGAAACCCCAGTTCCATGTGGTTCCCCTGGTGGAACCCATCACACTGTAGCAAGTGCAGTCCAGTCCTAGCCAACACTCACCTTCCACTGATTGTCTCTTTTGCTGTTAGTTACAGGAAACTGAACAGAAAATCCAAATGATAGCACATGATGCCAGCTTACAATCACACCTTTTTTGCCCCAGTGACCTATATCCTGACTGGCATCCCGGAAACGGAGGTGTCTCATGTCTGGATCTCCATTCCCTTCTGTCTGATGTACGTTGCAACACTTTTTGGAAACTGTCTCCTACTATTCATCATACTGACAGAACGAAGCCTCCATGAGCCCATGTATCTATTCCTGTCCATGCTGGCTGCTGCTGATCTGCTGTTATCTATCACAGCAGTGCCCAAGATGCTGGCTGTATTCTGGTTTAGAGCAGGGGAAATTTCTTTTGCTGCCTGCCTGACCCAGATGTTCTTCATCCATGTCAGTTTTCTGGCCGAGTCGGCCATCATACTGGCCATGGCATTTGATCGGTACATTGCCATCTGTGACCCCCTGAGATACACCATGATACTAACTAAGTCTGTGATCGGGAAGTTGGGGCTGGCAGTTGTCACAAGAAGTTTCTGTTTCAATTTCCCTGTCATCTTTCTCGTGAAGCAGCTGAAGTTCTGCAGAACCAACCTCGTGCCTCACACCTATTGTGAGTACATGGCCATAGTCCGGCTGGCCTGCGACGACATCACAGTCAGTATCTGGTATGGCGTAGCTACGGCTATTTTAGTAATTGGTTTGGATGCTGTGCTCATTGCTTTGTCTTATGGGCTGATCCTCAGGGCCGTTTTCCAGCTCCCAACGAATGATGCCCGGCTCAAGGCTATTCGCACCTGCAGCTCCCACCTCTGTGTCATATTGGTGTTCTACACACCGGTCTTTTTCCTCATTTTTGCACGCCGATTTGGGCACATCATCCCAGGTTATATTCTCATCCTGCTGGCCAACCTCTATGTGATCATTCCCCCCATGTTAAACCCCATCGTTTATGGGCTGAAATCAAAAGAGATCCTGAAACGGGTGATCAATGTGTTTCATCGGTGGTGCAGGGGAAGCTCCCTGCTGAGCTAAATCAGGACACAGAAAATGCTCTGGGACTTGAAAATTAAGCACAAGTTTTCATTGGAACTATAGGGATATTTTTATTATGTACTTCCACAGAGTAAGGTTGAAAGTTTCTCTCGTCAACAGAATTTGAGTCCAATGAAAGCTTTTTCCACACCCAGTTTCTCTCTCTAATATCCTGGGGCACACATGGCTGTAACAGCACAGCGCCCTGCCACAGAAAACAGCCAGACGGAGTGAGTCTTGTTCTAAGTTGAAGGGAAACAACAAAACAAGAAAGCATAAAGATAAAATCACTTTGTGAGAGCGAGAGCACGGTGTGTGCTCCTCTGTGACAAGCTGTATCCGAGTTGCACTCTTAATGGCCAAGGAGAGCAGCAGCCAAAGGGGACGTGCAATAAAGCCATGGGAAGTGCACTGTGCTGCACATTGGGAGACGGGAGCTCTAGCGTTCATTCTAGCACTTACCTGCTGTGTCACCTTGGGAAAGTTTCTTTCCTCCTCAATTTCCTAATTGGCAAAGTGAACACATTTTGGGGCCAGCATGGAAGCCAGGTACAAGTCTCCTCAGGGAGACAGCAGAGAGAACATACAAAAAGTCATCTACTGGGACAAACAAATGGTCCATCTAGCCCAGTGTCCTGTCTTCCGACAGTGACAAATGCCAGATGCTTCAGGGGAGTGAGCAGAAGAGGGCAATTACTGTGTGATCCATCCCTGTCTTCCCATCCCTGCTTCTGGTGGGCAGAGGTTTTGGGACACCAGCAGCATGGGCTTGCATCCCTGTCCAGCTTGGCTAATAGCCATTGATGGACCTATCCCCCATCAACTTATCTAAGAATTTTTCAATCCTTTCCCATCACAACATCCCCTGGCAGTGAGTTCCATAGGTTAGCTCTGTGTTCCATTAAAAAAACATACATTCTTTTTTTTTGTATTAAACCAGCTACCCTGGTTTTTGCATTGTGTGAAAAAGAAAATAACATTTCTCTATTCACTTTCTCAGCACCAGTCATGATTTTATAGACCTCTGTCATAACCCCCCTTAGTTGTCTCTTTTCTAAGTTGAACGGTCCAAGTCTTTTTAGTCTCTCCTCATATGAAAGCCATTCTGTACCCTTAATTGTCTTTCTTGACCTTCTCTGACCCTTTTCAAGTTACACTATATCTTTACCGAGTTTGGGTACCAGAACTGCACACACTATTGAAGGTGTGGCCGTACTATGGATTTATATAGTGGCAGTATAACATTTTCTATCCATATCCTAATGTTACTTAACGATCTATTGGCCTTTTTGACTACTGCTGTGCATAGAGAAGAAATTTTCAAAGAACTACCCTATGACTGCTCCAAAATCTCTTGGTTGGGTGGTATCAGCTAATTTAGATCCCATCCTTATATATGTGTATTTAGGATGATTTTTTCCAGTGTGCCTCATTTTTCACTTATCAATGCTGAATTTAATTGGACATTTCGTTGCCCAGTGAGATCCCTCTGTAACTTTTCTCATTCAACTTTGGATTAAACTATCTTGAAAAATTGTGTGTATCCTCCAAACTTTGCCACTTCACTGTTACTCCGTTTTCCAGATCATTAAGGAATGTATTGAACAACGTTGGTCCCAGTACAGGATCCTTGGGGGACCCCACTGTTAACCTCTCTCCATTGTGAAATGGACCATTTATTCCCCCTTATTTCTTATATATTAACCAGTTACTGATGCACGAAGGGGCAGAGAGATGTAGACCCTGGATGACATCCATACAGGCTGTGAATATGGGGTGGGACTCAGGAGATCTGCTTTCTGTTTCCACACTCTGACACTACCCTGCTGGAGAACGTTTGGCAAATCACTTTGCCTCCCTGTAACTCAGTTTCCCCTTCTGTAAAATGGAAATAATGACACTGACATCCTTTATAGACTGCTTTGAGATCCACTGATGAACAGCTGCATATTATTATTTAATCTTGTTTCCAGTGGGGCCCAAAGGTCTGTGCCAGACACTTCCCAAACTGAGACGTGATCCCTATACTGAGGAACTTACAAACTAGACATCACACCAAGGCCAAGGAGAATCTGACCGGGGAACTGGCCCATTGGAGGCTTTGCATCCCCATTATTCACTGATTCACTAATTCCAAAACCAGAAGGCAACATTATGCTCATGCAGTCTGATCCTCTGCATCTCACAGGCTGGAGACCTGCCCCCAAATAATTCCCAGAGCCTAAATTTAAGAAAAACATCCTGCCTTGATTGAACGATGGTCAATGATAGAGAATCCAGCACAACCCTTATAAATTGTTCCAATGGTTTTTTCCTCTCACTGTTAGAAATCTCCACTTAATTCCCAGTCTCAATGTGTCTAGCTTCCACTTCCAGCATTGGACTGTGTGAGACCTTTCTCTGCCAGGGAGAAGAGCCTGTTGTTATATGTGTGTGCCCTGTGTTGGTACTTACACACTGTGATCAGACTTAACTTTCTCTCTGTTAAACTGAACTGACTGGGCTCTTTGAGCCCATCACTATCAGGCAGGGTTTCTAATCCTTTAATCGTTCCCGTGGCTCTTCTCTGAGCCCTCTCCGATGGATCAGCAACTTTCCTGGGTCTGTCCGTTTCGGGGAGCAGGGAGGTAGGGGCTGCCAATGACATTACTGCTCACAAAGATGGCATCGATGATGTCACAGTCGGCCCAGCTGTCAGGCCGTGCAGTGAACTGCTGGAGAAGCAGGAGGGCAGGAGGGAGCTGGTGCCCTGGCAGTGAAGAGGTGGGGGCTGATATACATGACTGGGGCCTGGATTCTGGCATTAGCAAGGGCTGAGGAAGGCTGGTTCCTTTCTCATGCTCCCTCACCCATAGATCTGTGATCACAGCAGCAAGAACAAGACAAAGAATTTCACCACAGTGAAGCAAATCAGCCCCCCCGCCCCCCTCCGGCTCTCCTGGGCCCTCCCTGAGCCTCCCTAAGCCTGGCTGACAGCGGAGAGAACACCATCGCCTGCCGAGTCATCGCCGCCAACCCCTGCATCATCCGAGTCACGGTGAAACCCCCACGATGAAAGAGGAGTTTGTGGGGAAGCCAGAGGGCCCTGCACATCGACTCTGAAGTCAGCCGTGACTTTCAGCCAGTGTGTAAAACAGAAGGTTTATTTATCAAAGGAACAGAGTGTAGAACAGAGCTTGTTAGCACAGAAATCAGTGACTTTCAGCAAACTCCATCTTGGGGGACCGTGGGCTGGACACCCCGGACTCCCCTCTCTCCAAGTCCCCCAGAGCAGACTGCCCAGCTTCCAGAGGCCTGACCTCTGACATGCCTGTTGCTCCTCCTCCTGTTGTTTGTCTCGCTTCCCAGGCAAAGTGTCTCTTGAGTGCATCCCCCTGTGACAGTTTGGATGACAGAGACCTCCTTGGGACTGCCACCTGATGAGCTGAAATTACCTCTGAGGCCATTACCCCTGCCAGCTTGGGACTCCAGAACCCTGCCTTGTTGTGCCAGATACGCCAGCCTGCTGCAACACAGGCCTGAGCCAGCCCCGCAAAGGTGCAGACTTTAACCAAATACAGTTCAGCAGTTTACCTTGCTAGCAACCTGACACTCATTTCCCAATGGGATCCAAACCCCAAATAAATCTGTTTTACTCTGTATAAAACTTACACAGGATAAACTCATACATTTTCCGCCCTCTATAACAGTGATAGAGAGATATGCACAGCTGTTTGCTCCCTAAACCTTGTCACTAAAAGCTGTGTGCTGTAGACAAGCCCTTATTCTCCTAACTCTAGACAGAGAAATAATACCTGCAAACAAATAGGATGATCATACTCAGTAGATGATAAACTTTGTAATGACACCTTACAAGAGACCTTTTTACCTAAAGCATATTCCAGTTACATCATATTTACATTTATAAGCATATATTCAAAAAACATATGGAGTGCAACATCACACGCCCTCTTTGGTCCCAGGTGAGGAAGGGCACCAGCCATCGCTTACGTGCAGGCATCTGGAGCCAGCTCACCTGGTCCTGAGGCCTTCAGCAAGTATCACCCAACCTTATTCCCACCACTTAGTCATTGGTGGAGTACAACAGGGAAACTGAGGCACACACAGTATTCATGCAAAAACGTAAGACTCAAATACGTTTGTGTACAACATAATAAGGAGGAAAAACCCACTTTGTCACAGGGGTTTACTAGTGCCTAAGGGCCCTGTAGCCTGACGTTCAAGACTTGTGGTCCCTGAACCCCAGACAGTAATGGAGGCAGAGTCAAACAGGTCCATGGTAGCCTTCTCTCCTGGCGCCCTTTACTGTTGCTGCCAATCAAGTCGCGCTGAGAAGACAAATTATCTGCCTCAGCCCCTCACTGACAGAAGCCATCAGGACAGCCCACCTGATGGGGAATCCCTAGGGGACATTACCCAGTGATAATCCTAGACGTGTAGGGCTGGAAGACACCTCACGGGTCATCTAGTCCAGTCCCCTACACTCCAGGCAAACATTTTCCTAAGTGGCTGCTGATTTAAAGGGTTTCAGGTTTGGATGCCAGGCCTTGGTCCCATTACTGATAAACGTTGGAGCGTTAAGCCCTCCCAATGCTTACAGCCAGAATGGCGAGTGACAGGGGTGGGAGTGGAGAGGATTGAATGGGGGCTCGGGGTTAAGGGGTGAGATGGGGCCTCAGGGGAAGGGGCTGTGTGAGAGTGGGGCTTCAGGGGGAGGGGTGGTGCAGGCAGCGGCTCAGGTAGAAGGAGTGAGGTGAGTTTTTAGAGGCAGGGCAAGTCTGAGCCTTGGGGAAAGGGGCAGTGCGGGGGGTCAGGGCACATTTCAGGCACTGGTGGCCCCCCCCTGCAGTTTTGGGAGTTTCCAACACTCTTGTTTGGATGCTGAGTTCAGTCATTCAGGGTCTGACCTTTCACAGCTGCTGAGCATCACCACTCCAGTGGTAGAGAGTAGGGGCTGTGAGAGCTCAGCACCTCTTGAAATCTAGGCTGAGGTGTGTCCCAGGGTGGGTGCTGCAGCAGGTCAACTCTGCACCTTGGTAGAGGAACATGGGGACCACCAGACTGGATGAGAGCCGTGTCCGTCGAGCCCAGTAGCCTGTCTCCAGCAGTGGCCAGCACTAGATGCTTCAGAAGAAGCTGTGAGAATCTCTCATGAGGGGACATGGGATAATCTTCCCCTCACACCCTGCATCCCATCCTTATCTCTAACAGAGATTGGCTTAAACCCCGAGCCATGGGGGTCACTCTCCCTTCCAAAATGTGTGTGGTCATCAGGTCTGGTAATTCTGGGTATTTTTGATAGATAAATATCCAATCGTTTTTTGAATCTTTCTAAAGTTTTGGCCTCAACAAAATCCTGCAGCAGTTAGTTCCACCATTTGCTTATTTGTTTTGTGGGAAAGCATTTCCTTGTATAGGTTTTTGTTTGCCATCTTTTACTTTCTTTCCATGTCCCTTGTACTAGTGCTACGAGAGGAAGAGCAGCTCCAGATTTCCCCTCTCTCTACCACCTACCATCTTACATAAACACAGAGCGAGACAAGGTGGGGGAGGGGATAACTTTTATTGGACCAACTTCTGGTGGGGAGAGCGACACCCTTTCGAGCTACATGGAGCAGTTTTTCAGCTCTGGGACAGGTACAGATAGTTTAGTGTGAGTAGTTTGCACCTATTCAAAGGGACCATTCAAAGGGATAAGGCCGACAGAAGTTGGTCCAGTGAAAGATATTCCCTCCCCTACCTTGTTTCTTTTATATCCTGGGACCCCTGAGTTTAAAAAGTAATTAAAAATCCTAGCTATTGGGCTTGCAAATTCATGTGCCAGTTCCTTTAATATTCTCTGATGGAAATTATCCTCCCCACACCCCCAATTTAGTCCCATTAAACTGTTTGAGTTTCACTTCCGCCTCGGAATGTGGTAATTTCTACCTCCATATCCTCATTCCCATTAGCCACCCTGCCACTACCTCTAAGATCTTCATTAGCTTTAGTAAAAACTGAGTCAACATTTTTGTTTAGGTGTGGGGCATATCTAGATTATCTTTAATCTCCACCCCATCCTCAGTGTTTAATGGTCCCACTTCTTTTTATTTAGATGGCTATAGAACCTTTGTGACAAAGTGGGACTGTTCTTAATGTTTTCTCTGAATAGTGTGGGTGCCTCAGTTTCCCCTATGCAGTTCTCAAGTATCTAGGTTGGGGGCTAAGGGTGTGTGATTGTTGCAAAGCCCTAGAGTGCAGATGTGATGCTGTCTGGACTGAAAATGGCAGACACTCTGTCTCCTGGCCTGAGTCCCTCCTCTACAAAGGTACCAGCTGAAGATGTAGGAGAACAAAGAGATTACGTGACCTCCTGGCCCGGGAAAGGGACAAAGGCAGAGGAGGGGCTGGAGAGTTTCAGTTTGGAGCTGGCTGGGAAAATGGAGGGGAGACCAGATGGGGCTTTGGCCTCCCTAGCCCCCCAGATGGACCTGACTGAGGGGGCCCTATTGTCTGTACCTGCAAGACCTGTCTTGGGCTGTGTTCCTGTCGGCTAATAAGCCTTCTGTTTTACTGGCTGGCTGAGAGTCCTGGTGAATTGCAGGAAGCCAGGGGTGCAGGGCCCTGACTCCCCCACACTTTGTGACAACTTTTTACTCTTGGGTTTAATTCCCTTTGCAAGGTCCAACTCGGTTTGATTTTTGGCAGTTCTCACTTTTCCCCTACACTTTCTGACCTCCAAGATGTAGCTTTCCTTGCTGATCCTTCCCATCTTCCATTCTTTGTTGGCTTTCTGCTTTTTCTCAATAACCTTTTTGAGATGTTTGCTCTTCCAGCTTGGTCTGCAAATCTTCCCTAGGAATATTTCCCCCTTTCTTGGCAGGCAGGCTTCAGACAGCTTCTGCAACTTTGACTTAAAGCAATTCCAAGCATGCTCCACATTCAGACCCTTGAGTTCTTTGGTCCTAGGGTCGTCCAGAGGATTCAGGGGGCCCGGGGCAAAGCAATTTTGGGGGCCCCTTCCATAAAAAAAAGTGGCAATACTATGGAATACTATATTTTTCATGGGGGCCCCTGTGGGGCCTGGGGCCTGGGGCAAAATGCCCCACTTGTCCCCTCCTCTAGGCAGCCCTGTTTGGTCCAGTCCACTTCCCTAACAAATTCTCTTAATTTATTAAAGTTAGCCCTTTTGAAATCAAGGACCCTAGTTGCAGATCTATTTTTTTTTATCCTTCCATTTAGTTTAAACTGAATTAGCTCTTGATCACTCGAACCAAGGTTGTGTTCTACAACCAGTTCTTCTATGAGGTTCTCACTACTCACCAATACCAAATCTAAAATTTTGTTGGTTCAGTGATTATTTGGTGAAGAAATCTGTCAGCTAACACATCCAGGGATATCTGCGTCCTACTATTCTTAATAGCACTAGTCCTCCAGTTTATATCAGGGAAGTTAAAGTCTCCCATACTCACACAATCCCCAGTAGTATTTATTTAATTAAAAACATTACAGAGGTCTCTCTCTATATCCAGATTGGATCCTGGGGGTCTGTAACACACACCAAGCACTAGACCAGGGGAGCCGCTAGTAGCTTTCTTCCCCAAAGTGATTTTGGCCCAGACAGACTGTCTCACCGATTTAATCACTGCTAATTTCTTTACAGTCTACCTCATCATTAATATATAGTGCTATTCCCCTGCCTTTGCCTCTAGTGCTGCACTCTCCTGTGTGAGATGGTGGGGGCCCAGTCTGGCACACGGTTTCCAAATGAGACCTCACCATCAATTGATTCAAAGACATTAGAATATTCTCCCTCCCATCCCTTATGGATCTGAACATCTTTGCTTTTATGCCCACAGCTGTGCATTGATGCCCAGGTTGCTCTCCTGAACTGATGCAGTTAGGTGAGGTGTACAGGGGGTTAGATTTTCCCTCCAGGTCGTTTTTCTTTGTATTGGCCTTGAATTTTATCTGCTGTTGTGCTGCCTATTCCCCTGTTTGGGTTTGGTCTTTCTGAAATTCCTCAGAGTCCTTTCTGGCCCTGGCTAACCTAAGTAATGTTGGCACCTGCAAAAGTAGCCCCCTTACTGCTCCTCTTCTTTCCACATCATTAATAAATACACTAAGAAAGCCAAGAGCTGGTCTGGAACCTTGCAGCCCCTACTGTTTACACATGCTTCTCAGTTCCAGATGAGAAATTAGTTAAATTGGAGAAGATGGGGATTAATACGAGAACTGACAGGTGGATAAGGAACTGGTTAAAAGGGAGTCTACAACAGGTCATACTGAAAGGCGAACTGTCAGGTAGGAGGGAGGTTACTAGTGGAGTTCCTCTGGGAGCGGTCTTGGGTCCAGCCTTACTTAACATTTGTATTACTGACTATCATAACCTTAGTCCCACATTTGGACCTTAGCGTCCAAAATATGGGGGTTAGCATGAAAACCTCCAAGCTTAGTTACCAGCTTGCACCTGGTACCTGCTGCCACCACCCAAAAAATTAGAGTGTTTTGGGGCACTCTGGTCCCTCTGAAAAACCTTCCCTGGGGACCCCAAGACCCAAATCCCTTGAGTCTCACAACAAAGGGAAATAATCCTTTTTCCCTTCCCCCCTCCAGGTGCTCCTGGAGAGATACACAGACACAAGCTCTGTGAAACTACACAGAGAGACTCCCCCTCTCTGTTCCCAATCCTGGAAACAAAAAGTACTTTCCTATTCCCCCAGAGGGAATGCAAAATTAGGCTAGCAATCCAACACACAGATCTCCCCTTGACTTTTTTCTCCCACCAATTCCCTGGTGAGTACAGACTCAATTTCCCTGAAGTAAAGAAAAACTCCAACAGGTCTTAAAAGAAAGCTTTATATAAAAAGAAAGAAAAATACAAATGGGCTCTCTGTATTAAGATGATACAATACAGGGTCGATTGCTTAAAAGAATATTGAATAAACAGCCTTATTCAAAAAGAATACAAATCACAGCACTCCAGTACTTATATTCATGCAAATACCAAAGAAAAGAAACCATAGAACTTACTATCTGATCTCTTTGTCCTTACACTTAGAAACAGAAAATTAGAAAGTAGAACTACTTCTCCAAAGCTCAGAGAAAGCAGGAAGCCAGACACAAAGACTCAGACACAAAATTCCCTCCACCCAAAGTTGAAAAAATCCGGTTTCCTGATTGGTCCTCTGGTCAGGTGCTTCAGGTGAAAGAGACATTAACCCTTAGCTATCTGTTTATGACACTGACTTTGGCACAAAAAGTGGGAATGTGCTAATAAAATTTGTAGATGCCACAAAGGTGGAAGGTATTGCCAATACGGAGGAGGACCGGAATTATCATACAAGGAGATCTGGATGACCTTGTGTAACCCTTCTTCCCCTCTGAATTGGCAGCAACAAGGGCCGGGTTCAGTATCCAGGGGTTCCGTTTCAGTAACACAATGCATAACCGGCTCGAGCCCCCACCCAGTGACCTGGGACACTCACATACCACATCCCCCTGGGCGCCTCTAGGAGGCATTACTTCCCCTCTCGCAAGCACGGAGTCTGAGTGTAGCAAAATCCTTTTAATAAAGGAAGGAAACAATGCGGCATCCCAGTGGAGAAACACCACAAACAGGATTATAACACAAACCATCAACAGCAAAAAAACCCAACCCCAGGTATGTTTGGCAATGTCCTTTTCCCCTTAGGGTCTTAAGTCCAATCACCCCAAAGTCCAACAACTCAAAAGTCTCTGGTCAGTGCCACCCCAGAATTTGAGAGTTTATCTGCAGAGTGTTACCCCCCCCCCAGCCTGGGTGGAAAGGGGGGGGAAGTCCACACCGGGTGTTAAGGGGCACCTTACGTGGGCCAGGGCCAACTGCTCCACCCCTCCATGGAGTTCTGCTGCAGCCTTCACCACGACCAGCTCCACCACACCAGCTGTGCCGCTCCTCCAGCTGTCCCTGCAAACCGCTTCACTCCACTCACTGTCCCATGGGCTGCTCCAACACGCCGCAAACTGCTCTGCTCTGCCAGCCGCTTAACAATAGGTCTTCAGGCTCCCCCACTAGTTAACACAGCACTCCCTGATCTCAGCTCAGTTCTATTAGTGATTTCAGCTCTTAGTAGGGGAGCCCTGGTGCTGGTGCACCATTGGCCCAACAGGAACTCAGCTCAGCAATCTCTAGATGGACTCCTAATAGAATCAAAAATTAGCTCTACTCTTTAACATTGGAGAGAGGAGGATGTGCAATTGGTGTTCCAGGCCCTCAAAAGGGGGCCCCTACCATTAGGTACACACACCAGTCCCCAACCTCTCTCAATTCAGGGGGTTTTGGAACCCATGCCCCATGTTTAGCAAGTATCACTCAAATGAGGTTGAGTCATTTCTGTCACAAAGCAGTTCCACAGCTCCCCATTCACACAATCAGGGTGACAAACTTTTTTTTTCCTCCTGCCCCAATAACAAAGAAATTGGGGATCCCAGAGCTATTAAAATCACCATCCCAAGCTGCTATGGGGTTATGCTAAGTGGGGGGTGGATGCCAATGCAGTTCCTGAAATTCTTTCCACACTCTCTACAGTTCACCACCAGATATCAGGGTAGGGCTCATCCTGCCTCTGCTTACATCCCTAACAGCCCAATAGCACCTTATTTCAATGTGACCAGTTTGGAATGTGAGGACGTGACTGTTCGCTTCCCAGGGTATGGCTACACTTGGAGATGTGCAGCGCTGGGAGTTACAGGTGTCTTCGTACAGCTGTGTAGGGACAGCACTGCACTGTGGCCACACTGACAGCTACCAGCGCTGCAATGTGGCCACATTTGCAGTGCTGTTGGGAGTGGTGCATTGTGGGCAGCTATCCCACAGAGCACCTCGTCCCATTTTGGCGCCGTGGGTTGTGGGAAGGGGACGGAAGGGTGTGGGTCATTCCGCTTCCTGTCCCAAGCCCCATGGTGCATCACTTCACATCCCAGCTGTTTGGCGCCGTTGTGAGTCTGCAGCGCCATTTCTGTGGGAAATGGAGCCCGAGCTCCTGAGGACTTTGCTGATGAATGGCGCCAGCACATCACGTTTGGCAGTTGAGCTATTCCTTCAGCTCCAAAGTGACAGTGAGGAGTCCGATGATGATATCGATTCGCCTGACGCGTGTGACAATAAATTGCTTGTGGCAGTAACGGACATGCTCAGCACCACGGAACGCCACCTTTGGGCTTGGGAAACAAGCACTGAGTGGTGGGATCACATCGTCCTGCAAGTCTGGGATGATGAGCAGTGGCTGCAGAACTTTCGGATGAGAAAAGCCACTTTCATGGGACGGTGTGCTGAGCTCGCCCCCACCCTGCGGCGCAAGGCTACGAGATTGAGAGCTGCCCTGTCAGTGGAGAAGCGGGTGGCTATTGCAATCTGGAAGCTGGCAACTCCAGACAGCTACCAATCGGTCGCGAACCAGTTTGGAGTGGGAAAGTCGACCGCTGGAATAGTGTTGATGCAAATTTGCAGGGCCATTAACCGCATCCTGCTAAGAAGAACCGTGACTCTGGGGAACGTGCAGGACATTCTAGATGGCTTTGCACAAATGGGTTTCCCTAACTGTGGAGGGGCAATAGATGGGACTCATATTCCTATTCTGGCACCACCTCACCTGGCATCTGAGTACATTAATTGGAAGGGGTATTTCTCTATGGTTCTCCAGGCACTTGTGGAGCACCAGGGGCGTTTCATTGACATTAACACAGGCTGGCCCAGAAAGGTGCATGATGCACGCATCTTTCGGAACAGTGGCCTGTTCAGGAAGCTGCAGGCCTGGACTTTTTTCCCAGACCACAAGATCACAGTAGGGGACATTGTGATCCTTGGAGACCCCGCTTACCCGTTAATGCCTTGGCTCATGAAACTGTATACAGGGAAGCTTGACAGGAGCAAGGACCAGTTCAACTACAGGCTGAGCCAGTGCAGAATGACTGTGGAGTGTGTTTTCAGCCGTTTAAAGGGATGCTGGAGATCTCTTCATGAGAAGTTAGACTTGGGGGAAAGCAGCATCCCTGCGGTTATATCTGCGTGCTGTACCCTCCATAATATTTGTGAAGGGAAGGGTGAAACATTCAGTGAGGAAAGGACCTCCGAGGTTCAACACCTGGATGCTGAATTTGCACAGCCAGAGAGCAGGGCTACTAGAGAGGCCTAGCACAGGGCTACAAGGATTAGGTATGCCTTAAGGGAGCAATTTGAGGCCGAAAGCCAACAGTAATGTTTGGTGCCTTGCATGGGAGTGAAGTGCAGTGGTTACAATGATTTGCAGTGCCTGTTTTTTCCTTGGGGTACAGTATTTTTCACTTTCTGCAATAATAAAAACTGTTTTAAAAGCCAAGAAATCATTTATTGAAAAGACAGTAAGTAAAAGGACAGGGGGGTAGGGTGGTGAACTGTACAGTCACAGGTTTGAATATGTCCTGCCTGGAGTGCTGTGCAATACCTGCTGCACTTCAGGATGAAAATGCTGCATGGTTATGGGGGTTGATTGCAGAGGGTAAGGGTCGTAGTTCTCAGGGCTGGTAGGTGAACGTACAGGTGTTGGGGGCAACTGGTGGTGGTAAGAATCTGGATGCTGGAGAAGGGGGTTTTGAGCTGACATTGGGGCACAAGGGAGAGAGCTTTGGGATGGGGGGGGGGCAGCACGGCAGTGCTCTGCCTGCATGGCTATGAGTGACTGCATACACTCCGTTTGGTGCGCCAGGAGGCTTATCAGCTGCTTTGTGCTTTTCTTCTTAGCCAATTCCTTTCTCCTGCTTTCTGTTTCCCTCCACTGCTGAATTTTTACTCTCCAGTTCTGCAGCCTCTTACTCTCTCTGGCAGACTGATTCATAACTGCTTTCAGCAAATCTTCTTTGCTTTTTCTTGGTTTCCTCCTCAGGTTCTGTAGCTTTTCAGCTGTCTGTGATAGGGATGGGGGATTACTGGTACTATTCAAGGACACTTAGAAAAAAAACAGAAATAGAAACATTTATTACAGAGGCTGCATTGTTTATAATCACAGTTAAGGAGTTTTTAGTCCCATTTGTAGCATCCTTTACACATAGCAAACATAGCACAGAGAGGCCACAGCAGCGAAGACATGGTGAGTAATGGGGAATGAGTGATTAATGAAACCATCTCGTTGCCGCGGCTCACCTGGGAAGGGCAACTGCTTGGGTCAAGGCTGCACTGGGGTTTCTGTGCATTGGGGAAGACAGAGGGCAGCTGGGGGGAAACTGCACTGAACACTACCCCTACATTTGCCACAGGAGTTACTCCTGAAAGCCATCTTGCTGCCGTGACTCACTTGGGAAGGGCAACTGCTTGGGTCAGGGCTGCACTGGGGTTTCTGTGCATTGGGGAAATCAGAGAGCTGGGCGGGGGGGCGGACCTGCACTGAACACTATCCCTACCTTTTCCACAGGATTTTATCCTGCCAGATATCTCGCTGCTGCGGGTCACCTGGGAAGAGCGAGAGGGTCTTCTCCAGCAATGTGGATTCCGCCCTGGCCCCTATGCAGCTTGCCTGTGTGCAGCAATGGTCCCCCTATGCCCCACGGCACATTGGCATGGACGCGTTAGCCTGACTGGGACAAGGACCACAGTGGCTCTCCCTATGAACTCGCGCAAGCGCATTGCCCACGCTCTGGCTGCAACTTTTGAAGAGATTTCAGAGGCCCATTACTGCGACGTGATAGACCACATCAATGGGCTATTCCACATCTAGTCATGCATGCATGCAGCCCTAACCCCCCTCCTCTTGAAACATTTCCATCCTTAAAATAAAAGCTGCTTTCCGGGAACCCGCTCCTCTGCTTGTCCTTCACCAACAAGTTCCAGCTGCTGTGACTGGCTAGCTTCCTCCTGGCTTGAGAAGAGCTCCTGGCTGCATGCCTCCTGGGACTCCGGGGTGTCTCCCCTCATCCCAGTACCCTCACTCTCAGTTTCCTCTACCCCCTCCCCCTCCTCTCCCTGCTCTGAACTGTCCATCGTGGTCCTCGGATTGGCAGTGGGGTCACCCCCAAGTATTGCATCCAGCTCCTTGTAAAAACGGCAGGTCGTGGGGGCAGCACCTGAGCGGCGGTTTCCCTCGTGGGCTTTGCAATAGGCACTCCGCAGCTCCTTCACTTTAACCCTGCACTGCACCGCATCCCGTTCATGGCCCCTTTCCAGCCTGGACTTTGATATCTGCCTTTAGGTATCATAATTCCTACGGCTGGAGCACAGCTGTGACTGCACAGCTTCCTCCCCAAAAACGCTGACGAGGTCCAGCAGCTCACCAGTGCTCCATGCTGGGGCTCGTTTGGTGCGTGGAGGCATGGTCACTGATGATTGATAGATTGATTACACTCCACACCTGGCTGAGCAAACAGGAAGGGGATTTTTAAAATTCCCAGGGCATTTAAAGGGCAGGTCACCTGAGCCCAGGGCAGTGGAGTGCGAAACGATGAGCAGAGTGGCTGAAAAGTGAGATACCTCCTAATACCCTGGAGGCCAATAACAGCGCTTTTGCTGGCCACACTTGATGAGCAGCGCTGCATCACCAGCGCTGGAATTGTTACACCCCAAGCAGACCAGGTGTACAGCCAACGCTGCAGCCAGGGAGTTGCAGCGCTGTATGTGCCTTGCAAGTGTGGACACAGAGTAAGTTGCAGGGCTGTAAACCCACCACCAGCGCTGCAACTCTCCAGTGTAGCCAAGCCCCCAGTTTATGGCTGCCTCTGCTGCTTAGCCAAATGCCTCAGACTATCCCAGTGAGAAAAGGCCCTTACACAGGCGAACTGTGGTTTTGAGTCTTTCTTTTTATACCCCTGTAACTAGCTAAGTGATAAACATACACCTAAGTTCTTAAAGTGTAGGCCTTTGCAGACAGGCCTGAATATCTATACCCTAACAGGGAGTTGGAGCCCAGGGTCGGTGCCCACTGCCATGTGGGACAAAGCCTGGAGCTGGGTGCTGGAGTCCTGGGCTGCATGGCCAGAACCACGGGTCAGTGTCCACATCCATGGGCAGCACCCTCTGCTGCGCACCCGGGGATCGGTGCACACTTGGGCCTGAGGATCGGTGCACATCAGGGATCAGTGACTGCTGCCACATGCCCGGGGATCGGAGCCTGGGGCCAGTGCCTGCTGCTGCACACCTGGGGATCGGCACACACCAGGGATTAGCGGCTGCTGCCACATGCCCGGGGATCGGAGCCTGGGGCCAGTGCCTGCTGCTGCACTCCTGGGGATCAGTGCACACTTGGGCCCAGGGATCGGCGCACACCAGGGATCAGCGGCTGCTGCTACATGCCCAGGGATCGGAGCCTGGGGCCAGTGCCTGCTGCTGCACACCCAAGGCTGGGGATCAGTGCCTGGGGCCAGCAGCCAGGAGCATGCACCTGGGGTTGGTGTCCGGGGCCAGGGGCGGCCATGGAGGTCAGTGCCTGGGGCCAGTGCCAAGTGGCCAGAAGTGGGAATAGGAGCCTGCCGCCTTGTGGCCAGGAGTTGGAGCCTGAACTGAAGCCCCATGGCCGAATGCCAGGACCCCATGTCCAGAGCTGGGGGTCAGCGTCCAAAACCCTGCAGGCAGAGCTGGGTGTTGGCACCTGAAGGCCCATGGCTGGAGCCATGGTCCACGCAGCCACTGAGTCCTGCCACTGGAGCCCACCTCCCGACCACCCCCGGGCAGCAGCCCAAGGCTCATTGTCCCCGGCCCCCCAGGTGGAGAACTCACCGTGCTCCTGCAGCTCTGTGCCCACCTGTCTCCAGGGGCCGCGCAGGGCAGCGCATCCAGGAGGAACAGGAAGGGAGGGGAGAGGGGCCGATGCTTTGCCTGCCCCCCATCACCACTGAGGAAGCTGTCGTGGCTGAAGAGAAACCCCCCGGTGGCCACGTTTGCAGAACGTTGGCTCAGAGCATCTTTGAGAACTCACCACAGCGGCGCAGCTGGGCCCCTGCAGCATTTCAAGCTGAGCCCTGCCCGCAGCTCTGCCGCAGAGAACGACAGCTGCAGTAAGTGGGACATCCGTATCAAATCAACTCTTATAATCGGCTGCTCCTGGGTCCTATAGTCCGGACATTCACAGCTTAGCTCCTTGAAACCAGCTGATTTCTGCAAACCAGAACTGACCCAGTCCTGGGGTCCTTATGGAGTTAATGGAAGTGTTGCCTGAGTGAAGGCCTCGGGATTTCGGGTGTAGAATATTACAGGGTCTGAGTAGATTTACTCTGAACAGTCACATTAACCTAGAACGGCCCAGTCCAGAGCCCACTGAGTTCAACAGCAAGACCCCAGTGACGTCCGTGGGAGTGGATCAGGGTAACCCGGCGACCTCTTCCCAACACCAAACCTCAGCGCAGTCACAGGAGTGTATCTCAGCGCCCCGGCTCCCATCCTGCCCCTGCAGTCAGAGTTATGCACCCCCATTCTAGCCAACTCCAGCTCAACATTTCCTAGGTTTCATGTGTTTCCATTCGCTCCTTCACAGATTCAATCCACGCAAATGACTCACCAGGCTCCGGCCCCAGCTGGGGAGGAGGAATCTCTCCCTGTGACCGGGTCGGGGAGCTGCAGGCGGCAGGGAAACCGCACTGACCAGGGCTGAGGTACAGGGATATTTATACTGCTGCCCTGGGAATCCCAGGGGGGACTCAGAGCCAGCACGGAGCCCCAGGGACCTGCCTCTGTGACTGGCTCAGGTGGGGAAAAGCAGCAGAGAATTAACCCTTTCCTCCTCTGACTTGTTTGATCTGATTATTTCTCCTTTTGCACGTTATTTAGAAAAGTCCTTGTGACACTGAGGCCCTGGCAAACAGTTCCCTGTTCTTTGCAAACAGCTCATATCTCAGGCCTAACAAACCCTCTACACCACACACAAGCCTTACGGAATATTTACCCATAAAGAGTAGCATGTAAGATGTGTGCAGAAAGCTTGTAACTCGTCAAACTTCATAACCATTGTAAAAGGCATGTCTGGGTAATAATAAAGGAATAACATATTGCTATTGACAGTGAGTTTTATGGACTTGGAGCAGATGTTAGTCACCAGGGCATAGTGTGTCTTGGTGATGTCCCTTCCAGGAGGATGTTGTCACTGCATCCTGGTTAGCCAGGAATGTTATGCCAGGCTCAGTTCTCCAGCCTTGCTCCACTCCAAGATTGTCAATGGAAAATCATAAGAGACAACTGCAGACAATCAACACCACTTGGAGGTAAATGAAGGAACATTACAACAGACAGAATTGTTCTGTCTACAGGGGTGAAAATAATAATAAATTCTTATCGGTACGTGGACAGACTCTGGGCCCCAGAAGAGCCTCCCCCAGTCAGCGCTCCCTGGCCTCCACTGTCCAGACTCCAGCAATGATTTAAAAGGAACCAGGTGCCAGGAGAGAAGAGTTACCAGAGTTAATGACCACATACATTTTGGAAGGGAGAGTGACCCCCATGGATCGAGGTTTAAGCCAATCTCTGTTAGAAATAAGGATGGGACGCAGGGTGTGAGGGGAAGATTACCCCATATCCCCCTCATGAGAGATTCTCACAGCTTCTTCTGGCATCCGGTGCTGGCCACTGCTGGGGACAGGCTACTGGGCTAGCTGGACCCGGCTCTCATCCAGTCTGGTGGTTTCCAGGTTCCCCAACCAAGGTGCAAGGTTAACCTACTGCACAGCATCTATGTTCTGTGAGAATTGATGTTTAACAACAGATGGAGCTGGAACTTTCCAAAAACGAGCTGCTGATTTGGGAGCCCCCAACCTAGGACACACCTCAGCCAAGATTTCAAGAGGTGCTGAGCTCTCACAGCTCCCACTCTCTGCCACTGGCGTGGCGGGTGCTCAGCAGCTGTGAAAAACCAGACCCTGGATGACACAAGCTCAGCATCCAAACAGGAGTGGCGGATAGAGATGCCAACTTTCCGATTGCAGAAAACTGAACACCCTTGCATTGCCCCTCCCCTTCTCCGAGGCCCTGCCCCCTGCTCCCTCCAACCCTGCTCCCTCCCTCACTTGCTCTCCCCCACCCTTGCTCATACTCTCAGGGGGTTGGAGGTGCAGGAGGAGGTGAGGACTCCGGCTGAGAGTGCAAGATCCGAGGAGGGGCCAGGAAGGAGGAGTTTGGAGTATGGGAGGGGTCTCTGGGCTGAGGAAGGGGACTGGGGTGCAGGACAAGTTTTGGGGTGCAGGTGGTGCTTACCTCAGATGGCTCCTGGAAGCAGCCTGCGTGTCTCTCTGGCTCCTAGGCAGAGGCTCAGCCAGGAGACGCTGAATAGTGCGTGCTGTCCCAGTCCAGAGGAGCCACCCCTGCAGATCCCATTGGCCACAGTTCCCTGCCTATGGTAGCTGTGGGGCTGGCACTTGGGGTGAGGAGAACCCTGGGAGCCCCGTGGACACCCCCCGCCTGTGGCCTGACATGCTGGCTGCTTCTGGAAGCCCCTCAGAGCCAGGGTAGGCAGGGAGCCTGGCTTAACCCCGCTGCACCACCATCCAGATTTTTAACGGCCCGGTCAGAGTTGCTGATTGCATCTGTCAGCGAGGGGCTGAGTCAGAGAATTTCTCTTCTCAGCGCATATTTGATCGGCGGCAATAGTAAAGGGTGCCAGGAGAGAAGGCTGCCATGGGCCTGTTTGACTCTGCCTCCATTCCTGTCTGGGTGTCAGGGACCACAGGTTTTGAATATCAGTCTATATGGCCCTTAGGCACTAGGACACACCTGTGACAATGTTGGTTTTTCCTCCTTATTATGTTGTATGCAAGCTTATTTGGGTCTTACAATTTTGCATGAATACTGTGTGTGCCTCGGTTTCTCTGAGTGTGGCACCAATGCCTAGGTGGTGGGAATAAGGGTGTGAGACTTTTCTGCTGAGGCCCTTGGGGCCAAGTGAGGCGGCTCCAGCTGCCTGCACATAGCAATGGCCTGTGCCCTTCATCACCTGAGACCCAGGAGCAGGAAGCAACCAGGTGACACTTTGCCTGGGAAGGGAGACAAAGAGCAGGAGGAGGAGCAATGTGCACATTGGAAGTTGGGCGGGTGGAATCAGGGAAGTCCGTTGTCATGGATTTGGAGAGAGGGGAGTCTGGGGTGTCCGGCCCAGGGTCCCTCCAAGATGGACTTTGCTGAAAGTCACTGATTTCTATGCTAACAAGCTCTGTTCTACATTCTGTTCCTTCTACAAATACACCTTCTGTTTTACACGCTGGCTGAGAGTCACGGCTGACTGCAGAGTGGGAGTGCAGGGCCCTCTGGCTTCCCAACAAATTCCTCCTTCACCATGGGGGGTTTCACCATGACTCGGATGATGCACGGGTTGGCGGCAATGACTGGGCAGGTGTAACGATGCTGGTTCTGGTGGGACCCAACTGAGATTGCCAATGTAGGACAAATTGCTTAAAGCAGGACAGTTACAGCCCAAGACTGGGGATTTTACACCTCTAAGGCAAACCAAACCAGCCAGACAGAGAGGACTTTGGTTTCACCCCACTGGCTCACCACAAATCACACAAGCAATTCTCTTCGACATTCCAGTTTCCCAGTCTCACCACCAGTGCCACTCGTTATGGGGACAAATGGTTATGAAAACCAACAGCCCAGTAAAATAATAAAGGTTCTCCCAATCCCAAAGGACCAAGCCCCAGACCCAGGTCAATATACAAATCAGATCCTACCCACAAATCATGCTGTTGCCAAACCTTTAGAATCTAAAATCTAAAGGTTTATTCATAAAGGAAAAACGATACAGATGAGAGCTAGAATTGGTTAAATGGAATCAATTACATACAATGATGGCAAAGTTCTTAGTTCAGGTTTGTAGTAGTGATAGAATAAACTGCAGGTTCAAATCAAGTCTCTGATGGGTCATCAGTCCTTTGTTCAGAGTTTCCATTTGTAGCAAAGTCCCCCCAGAGGTAAGAAGCAGGACTGAAGACAAGATGGAGATGAGGCATCAGCCTTTTATAGGCTTTTCCAGGTGTAAGAACCTCTTAGTTCTTAGTGTGGAAAATTACAGCAAAAGGGAGTCTGGAGTCACATGGGGAAGTCCCTGCATACTTTGCTGAGTTACAAGGCCTATCTGCCTTCTCTCAATGGGTCAACTGTATAGCTGATGGTCCTTAAAGGGCCATCAAGCAGGCTAGGCAGAGCTGAGACCAATTTTTCTGGGGTGTCACCCTGAAGCACAGCATAAGTTTGAACTACAGACAGTATAGAGCCAGTATTCATAACTTCAGCTATAAAAATGATACACACATATAGACAGCATAATCATAACCAGCAAACCCTAACCTCTCCATAGACCCCTTACACGACAATCTTTATACAATAGTTTCTACAAATACATAACAGTGGGCGCAACACTGACCTATACATTATGTCAATAACATCACAGCAGGCTATGGTGTTCTCTCCTCTGTCAGCCATGCTTAGGGAGGCTCAGCGAGGGCCCAGGAGAGCCAGAGTGCGGGGGCGTCATGGTACAATTCCCCACTCTGAACGTTAGCGGCCAAAAGATGGGGTACCAGCATGAATTCCTCTAAGGTCGATTACCAGCTTAGTAGTTGTAGCGCTGCCACCAACCAGGAATTCCAGTGCCTGGTACACTCTGGTCCCCCCAAAACCTTGCCAGGGGACCCCCAAGACCCAGACCCTCTGGATCTTAACACAAGGAAAGTAAACCCTTTCCCTCACCGATTGCCTCTCCCAGACTTCCCCTCCCTGGGTTACCCTGGAAGATCACTGTGTTTCAAACTCCTTGAATCTTAAAACAGAGAGGAAAATCCACCTTCCCCTCTCCTTCTCTCTCCCCCTCCCAGACTCTCCCTGAGAGAGAAAGGAACCCTAACACAGAGAGAAATTAACCTTTCTCTCCCCCTTCCCTCCTTTCTCCCCACCAATTCCCTGGTGGATCCAGACCCAGTCCCCTGGGATCTCACACCAGAATAAAAAAAACAATCAGGTTCTTAAACAAGAAAAGCTTTTAATTAAAGAAAGAAAAAACAGTAAAAATTATCTTTGTAAATTTAAGATGGAATATGTTACAGGGTCTTTCAGCTATAGACACTGGGAATACCCTCCCAGCCTAAGTATACAAGTACAAATTAAAATCCTTTCAGCAAAATACAGATTTGAACTCCTTCCAGCCAAATACACATTTGCAAATAAAGAAAACAAACATATGCCTAACTCGCTTTATTTACCGAGTACTTACTATTCTGGATCTATAAGAACCTGTATCACGGAGATTGGAGAGAAACCTGGTTGCACGTCTGGTCCCTCTGAGCCCCCAGAGAGAACAACAACCAAATCTAACAGCACACACAGAAACTTCCCTCCCTCAAGATTTGAAATTATCCTGTCCCCTTATCAGTCCTCTGCTCAGGTGACAGCCAGGCTCACTGATGCTGTTAACCCTTTCTAGGCAAAGGAGATATGAAGTAATTTTGTTCTATTAACTCTTTACTATCCGTTTATGACAAGGGGGCTGGGTTTGCTTCACTGTGGTGAAATTTTTAGTATTGTTTTTGCTGTTGTGATCATAGATCCATGGGTAGGGGGAAGCAGGAGAGGGGAACTGACCTCCCCCTGCCATGCAAATGCCAGAATCCAGGCCCAAATCATTCATACCAGCTGCCACCTCTCTACTCCGAAGGCACCAGCTCCCTCCTGCCCCTCCTGCTTCTCCAGCAGTTCACCGCACTGCTCCCCGTCTGGGCTGACTGTGACATCACCGATGATGTCTTTGTGAGCAGCAACAGCACTGGCAGCCCCTACCTCCCTGCTCCCTGAAATGGACAGACCCAAGAAAGATGCTGATCCATCGGGGAGGGTTCAGAGAAGGGCCATGAGAATGAATAAAGAATTAGAAACCCTGCCTGACAGTGATAGGCTCAAAGAGCCCAATCGGTTTAGTTTAACAAGGAGAAAGTTAAGTCTGTTCCTAGTGTGTAAGTACCTACGCAGGGCACACACATATAACAACAGGCTAGACAGGTCTCACACAATCCAGTGCTAGAAGTAGAAGCTGGACACATTCAGACCGGGAATAAAGCGGAGATTTCTAACAGCGAGAGGAAATAACCATTGGAACAATTTATAAGGGTTGTGGTGGATTCTCTATCACTGACCATTGTTCAATCAAGATGGGACGTTTTTCTAAAATTTCTGCTCTGGCAGTTATTTGGGAGCAGGTCTCCAGCCTGTGAGATGCAGGGGATCAGACTGGATGAGCACTTCAGGCCTTGGAATTAGTGAATTGGTGAATAATGGGAATGTGAACCCAGCAATGGGACAGTTCCTCTGGTCAGATTCTGCTTTGCCTTGGTGTGATGTCTAGTTTGTAAGCTCCTCAGTACAGGGATCACGTCTCAGTTTGGGAAGTGCCAGGCACAGGCCTTTGGGCCCCACTGGAAACAAGATTAAAAATAATATGCAGCTGTTTCATCAGTGAATCTCAAAGCAGTCTATAAAGGATGTCAGTGTAATTATTCCCATTTTAAAGAAGAGGAAACTGAGTTACAGGGAGACAAAGTGATTGGCCCAAGGTTCTCCAGCAGGGTGGTGGCAGAGTGTGGGAATAGAATGCAGATCTCCTGAGTCCCACCCCATATTCACAGCCTGTATGGATGTCATCCAGGGTCTCCATCTCCCTGCCATGCAGATACTTTACCCTGGGGTTACAGGACTGGCTTGGGGAGAAAGGAAGGATCCTTTTCTCTTGTCCTTCAGTGATGTACAGTGAGAGCAAGAGGCAACGAACCTAGAGTTGGTGTGTAACAGGGTCTGTAACTAACTCTTTACCTGCCTCCTTCTTCCCGATCCAGAGGGGCCCCCCAGCCCCAACCAGAAGCTACTGGAAAAATGGAAAAATTAAACAGATTGTGAACTTCCATTTCATTGAGGTACAAACCTCCGTCGGGGGAGGTCCAGGACGATTGGAAAAAAGCAAACATAGTGCCCATCTTTAAAAAAGGGAAGAAGGAGAATCCAGGGAACTACAGACAAGTCAGCCTCCCTCAGTCCCTGGAAAAATCATGGAGCAGGTCCTCAAGGAATCCATGTTGAAGCACTTGGAGGAAAGGAAGGTGATCAGGAATAGTCAGCATAGATTCACCAAGAGCAAGTCATGCCTGACCAACCTGATTGTCTTCTATGACGAGTTAACTGGCTCTGTGGATATGGGGAAGGCGGTGACATGATGTATCTTGACTTAGGCAAAGCTTTGATACAGTCAGTCCTGGGGCCGGTTTTGTTCAACATCTTCATTATTGATCTGGATGGTGGGATGAATTGCACCTCAGCAAGTTTACAGATGACACTAAACTGAGGGAGAGAGGTAGATGTGCTGGATGGTAGGGATAGGGACCAGAGTGACCTGGACAAATTGGAGGTGGTGGAATCTGCATCCTTAGAGTTTTTAAAGGCCCATTCCATTGCTTCACCACCCTCCTAGTGAAATAGTGTTAGTCCAACCCCCTGCTCAAAGCAGTACCAACTAAACTATCCCAGTGTTTCCTAATATCCAACCTAGACCTCCTCCACTGCAACTTGAGACCATTCTTTCTTGATTTATCATCTGCCACCACTTAGAACAGTCTAGATCCATCCTTTTTGGTACTCCCTTCGGGTAGTTGACAGCTAATCACACACACCCGTTCTATTCTCCCTCTCTCTCTCCCACAGTCGGGGAGACCAGAGACCATGTGTCAATGAGTCCCTCGCCCGGTGCACCAGGCCACAGCACCCCTGACCTCTCTCCCACCCAGCCACTCCCTCAAAGCCATGAATGTAGGGAATTAGGGGTTGGACTAGATAACCTCCTGAGGTCTCTTCCAACCCTAATATTCTATGATTCTATGAGACCTGCTCCCATCCTGCCCCCACTCCCCAGCCTGGCTCCACACTTGCAGACTGGGTAACCCCCAGACAGGATCCCTCCATCCCAACCTATCACCCCCCTCAAACCAACTCTGCCTAAAGAAATTTCATCATCTGCAAAGTGAGCTGGATAAGTTGATGGAGGGGATGGTATAATGAGATTGCCTACAATGGCTTATGGCCCATCTGGGACTGCTAGCACCAAGTATCTCCAATGGCTTAAAAAGATAAACGCAATATCAGTTAGCAGATAGCAGTTTTCAGGTATCTAAAAGGGTGTCATCAGGAGGAGGGAGAAAACTTGTTCACCTCAACCTCTAAGGATAGAGCAAGAAGCAATGGGCTTAAACTGCAGCAAGGGAGATTTAGGTTGGACATTAGGAAAAAGTTCCTAACTGTCAGGGTGGTTAAACACTGGAATAAATTGCCTAGGGAGGTTGTGGAATCTCCATCTCTGGAGCTATTTAAGAGTAGGTTAGATAAATATATATCAGGGCTGGTCTAGACAGTATTTGGTCCTGCCATGAGGGCAGGGGACTGGACTCGATGACCTCTCGAGGTCCCTTCCAGTCCTAGAGTCTATGAATCTATGACTCTATAAAAATGTCAGGGAAGAGTTAACACGGTATTGGGCAGGGAAATGACGCCTCACGAAGCTACTGAATTCTTTAGGGCATCAACAAGAATGTGGAGAACAGTGATCCAGTAGCTATAGTGCACTTGGACTTTCAGAAAGCCTTTGACAAGGTCCCTTCCCGAAGGCTCTTAGGCAAAGTAAGCTGTCATGGGATAAGACGGAAGGCCTCCTTGTGGATCAGTAACTGGTTAAAATATAGGAAACAAAGGGGAATAAATGGTCCATTTTCACAATGGAGTGAGGTAATCAATGGGTTCCCCCAAGGATCTGTACTGTGACCAGTGCTGTTCAACACATTCCTTAATGATACAGAAAGGGGAATGAACAGTGAAGTGGCAAAGTTTGGAGAGGATACAAAATTATTTAAGATAGTTAAATCTAAAGCTAACTGAACAGTTACAGAGGAATCTCACAAAACTGGATGACTAAGCAATGAAATGGCCAATGAAATTCAGCATTGATAATTGGAAAGTATTGCTCACTGGAATAAATCATCCTAACTACACATATATGAGGATGGGGTCTAAATTAGCTATTACCACTCAATAAAGAGATCGTAGAGTCACTGTGGACAGTTCTCTGAAAACTTCTGCTCTCGGCACAGCAGTGGTCACAAAGGCAAATAGACTGTTAAGAACCATTAGGAAATGGAGAGAAAATGTCATATTGCCAGCGTATAAATCCGTGGTACGCCCACACCTTGAGTAGTATGCCCAGTTCTAGTAGCCGCGTCTCAAAAAGGATATAGTGTAACTCGAAAAGTTTCAGAATAGGGCAACAAAAATGATGAAGGGTATAGAATGGCTTTGTCAAGGTATTTTTCCCCACTTTGAACTTTAGTGTCCAAAAAGTGGAGACCTGAATGGACCCTTCTAAGCTTAATTCCTAGCTTAGATCTGATAGCGCTGTCACCAGCCAAAACATAGTGTTTGGCACACTTTCTGTTCCCCTAAAACCTACCCTGGGGAACCCAAGACCCAAACCCCTTGAGTCTTAAAACAAGAAGAAATAAACCATCCCCCCCTCCTTCTCCCCTCCCAGACTTTCCCCTCAGTGGGTTACCCTGAGAGGCTACACTGATCCAAACTCCTTGGATCTTAAAACAGAGAGGAATTAACCTTCCCCCCGTCCTGTCCCCCACAACAATCCCTGCTGAGTTCAGACCCAATCCCCTTGGGTCTAAACAAGGGAAAAATATCAATCAGGTTCTTATAAAAGAAAGCTTTTAATTAAAGAAAAAAAAAGTAAAAATTATCTCTGTAAAATCAGGATGGAAAATGTTTACAGGATATTCAGCTCATATAGACTAGAGGGACTTCCCCCCCGACCCCAGCCTGAGATTCAAGTTACAGCAAACAGAGGTAAAAATCCTTCCAGCAAAGTACACATTCACAAGTTAAGAAAACAAACATAAGACTAATCTGCCTTTTCTAGCTAGTACTTACTATTTTTTAACATGAGAGACTGTTTCAGAAAGGTTGGAGAAACCTGAGGTGCATGTCTGGTCCCTCTTAGCCCCAAGAGCAAACAACGAACAAAACAAACAGCACAAACAAAGACTTCCCTCCACCGAGATTTGAAAGTATCTTGTCCCCCCATTGGTCCTCTGGTCAGGTGTCAGCCAGGTTCACTGAGCTTCTTAACCCTTTATAGGTAAAAGAGACATTAACCCTTAACCATCTGTTTATGACACCATATGAGGAGAGAGTAAAATGGCTTCGACCGTTCAGCTTAGAAAAGAGACAACTAAGGGGGGATATAACAGAGGTCTATAAAATCATGACTGGTGCGGAGAAAGTGAATAAAGAAATTTTATTTACTTTTCCACACAATGCAAAAACCAAGGGATAATTGACAAAATAATAGGCAGCAGATTTAATTCAAACAAGAGGACATATTTTTTCATGGAACACTGCTAACCTGTGGAACTCATTGCCAGGGGGTGTTGTGACGGCCAGAAGATAAAAAAGAATTAGATAAGTAAATGGAAGATAGGTCCATCAATGGTTATAAGCCAAGCTGGTCAGTGATGCAAGCCCATGCTGCTGCTGTCCCAAAACCTCTGACCACCAGAAGCCAGGATGGGCCGAGAGGGATAGATCACTTGATGATTGTCCTGTTCTGTTCACCCCCCTGAAGCACCTGGCACTGACCGCTGCGGAGCTTTGCCCTGACCCAGTAGATACTGTTCTCATGTTCTTATGAGACATTTCTTCTCAAAATCTGCAGAAATGGAAGGTGGGAATAAAATGATAATAGATTGCCACAGTTTTTCTGCTGGATGTTGTGTGACGTTAGCAGGAGGCCAAACAAGCCTCCAAGCCCCAGGAGGAGTCAGCATGTTCTCCTCAGCAGCAAAATGTTCCTTAAGCACAGAGTAAGAAACAGCTAAACACACACACCCGTTCTATTCTCTCTTTCTGTCTCCCACAGTCAGGGGGACCAGAGATCACGTGTAAAAGAGTCCCTCGCCCAGTGCACCAGGCCACAGTGCCCCTGACCTCTCTCCTACCCAGCCACTCCCAAAAAGCCATGAGTGTAGGGAAGAGAGCAAGATCAGCCTGGGGAAACCGGGCCAATCCATGGGAATGTGCCTTAAGGCAGCCAAACACAAAGTCCTTGGGACAAAGGCCTTGGCTGCAGAATGGAGGACTGAGGCCAGCAGAGCTGTGACCTTGAGAATAGTTTAGGAAGTTTGAGGAGGAAAGAAACTAACCCAAGGTGACACAGCAGGTCAGTGGCAGAAACAACACTAGCGCCCCTTTATCCCAGTGTGCAGCCCAGGGCACTTCCCACTTGCCCATGGCATGGCCCCCTTGACTGCTGCATTCCTTAATGATCCGGAAAAGAGTCCAGTTCAGATGGAGCTAGTCAGAGAGGAGATACACACACCGTGCTCCCTCTCTCTCTCATGGTGATTTTTACATTTCTTCTTCCATGTTTTGCTGTTTCCTTTCAACCTAGAACAAGACTCATTCGATCTGGCTGTCTTTTCTGGCAGTGCGCAGTGCTGTTGCAGCCATGTAAGTTGCAGGATATTAGAGCAACAAAGTGGGGGAGGTGATGTCTTTCATTGGATCAACTTCTGTTGGTGAGAGAGATCAGCTTTCAAGCTTACACAGTGTAAGTACATAGTAAAAACACGTGTATAGTTCCAGTGAAAACTTGGCTTTAACTTCCAATGCCAAAAGCATTTTCTGTTGACTCCTTTAGCTTAGCAGGGAGCTTCTGCTGATGCATCGATAAAAGAAGTTGATCACCCGTTTCAGGATCCCTTTTGTTGTCACCCCATAAACGATGGGGTTTAACATGGGGGGAATGAGCACATAGAGGTTGGCCAGTAGGTTGAGAATATAACCTGGGATGACGTGCCCAAATTGGTGTGCAAAATAAGAGAAAACAGCCGGCACGTAGAACATCAGTATAACACAGACATGAGAGCCACAGGTGCGGAGAGTCTTGAGCCGGGCTTCCTTGGAGGGGAGCCGGAAGACGGTCCTGAGGATCAACCCATATGATACAGCAATGAGCACAACATCTAAACCAATTACTAAGATAGCCACAGCTACACCATACCAGATGTGGACTCTGATGTTGTTGCAGGCCAGCCTGGCTATGATCATATGCTCACAATAAGTATGAGGCAGGAGGTTGGTTCTGCAGAATTTCAGCTGCTTCATGACAACGATGAGGGGAAAAATGATTAAGAAACTTCTTGTGACAACTGCCAGCCCCATCTTCCCGATCACAGACTTGGTTAGTATGATGGTGTATCTCAGGGGGTCGCAGATGGCAATGTACCGATCAAATGCCATGGCCAGCAGGATGGCTGACTCGGCAATGAAACTGACATGAATGAAAAACATCTGGGTCAGGCAAGCAGCAAAAGAAATTTCCCCCGCTCTGAACCAGAATATAGCCAGCATCTTGGGCACCGTAGTGGTAGATAACAGCAGATCAACAGTGGCCAGCATGGACACAAATAGATACATGGGCTCATGGAGACTTTGTTCTGTTAGTATGATGAATATTAGGAGAGAGTTCCCAAAAAGTATCACAACGTACATTAGACAGAACGGGATGGCGATCCAGACATGAGACTCTTCCGTACCCGGGATGCCAGTCAGAATGTAAGTTACAGGATAAAAGAAGGTGTGATTGTCAGCTGGCATCATGTACCATCACTTGGGTCTTCTATTCAGTTTCCTGTAACTAACAGCAAAAGAGAAAATCAGTGAGAACTCGCGTGTCAGCTAGGACTGGAATCATAGATGCCATCAAAACTTCATTGTGTGACAGCTGCCTGTCATGTGGGACCGTAAATCCAGAAACACATTTGTGCTGCGGAACTGTAGTAGGAAGAGAGGCTGAGACATAAGCCCTTGTGTCAGAGGCCTAGTATGAGGTGTGAGGCCTGAGCTAAACTAATCAAAGCCTTGCTGATACAAAACAAAATTAGGCTGTGAGCTAGAGATAGGCCCTACTCACAGTATCTGGCAAGCACATGGCTGATATTTTAAAACCACACATTTCTAAGAGGTGCTGGGCACAGAGCACTCAGGCAAACTCATTCCAGATGGGTAGTACCAGAACATCTCCATACCAACACGTTCCCTAAAGATGAGAGGAACATGGTGACCCATTCTAAAGATATGGTCAGGATGAGAGTGTGACGGGTAGAGACGTACAATGTGATGGGTGGTAACCAGCTACGTCAGAGGGTGTCAATTTACTACGTTAGAGGGTCAGTATGTAACTTGTTTGTATTGATGTATGAAATGGAGCCTCAAAGGGAATGTCTTTGTCTATCCTAATGAGGAATGGAAAGTCCCACTGTTCACTGAGCTGGTTCATTCTAATGTCCATACATGTATTAATTGTCCAGTAGAGTCTGCAGGATACCAGTATTATGCTTCATCGACAATAAACTTGGCTGAGTGCCTTTGTACCTTAACCGATCTTGTGGTCATTGGGTGGTTCGCTGGAGGTCTGCTGTGCAGCTGTCTGCACAGAGTTAGGACAGGACAAAGCGAGAACACACTCATTCACAACCAAACATCTAACCACACTAGTGACCCACCACAAGTTACGTACTGCCCCTCTGACATACCATCTCCATTCCAGAAGAGGGAAGATGGTTTGAATGGTTCTGGCCCCAGGTGAATCAGGGCGCGTCCTCCTGGTGTTGCTGTCCACAGCAGAATCTCTCCTCCGCACATTTGCTAGTTCTTTTCAGGTCACAAGCAGTGACTGTGAAAGTGAGTTAAAGCAGCCAGATGACTGGTTCTTCTGGCACTTACCCCAGTTTCACACTCACAACTTCAGAGTCACTCCCAGGTTATAATGGGATGAGAACAGAACCTCTTTCTTTCACAATCCTCTTGATGGATCCTACTGGCCTGTGGCCTTGACCCAACCAACACTCAAGCCCAAAAGTAAACTCATTCACAAGGAACGCCCATTGACTTTATGAAAATACTCACCTGAGTAAAGTTACAAGTTTTTTCAGGATTTGATCCCAAATATGTGAAGCCAGTCTCAGTTAAGGTCTAATCTGCACTACGGACCTATATTTGGATAGCTACTTTGCTCATTGGTGTGAAAAATCTGCACCTGTGACTCACATAAATATATCAACCTGACCCCCTGTGTAGACACAGCTACACCTCTGGGGGAGTGGGATTAACTACGCTGCTGGGGGGAGCTCTTCTCTATGAGAACAGAGCATCTCCCTTGACCCACCACAGCAGTGCAGCAGTAGGGGGACCAGATGTCCCATTTTCAAAGATTTTTAAAATCCTGTATTTAAGCCCTCCTGCAGCTGGACCAACTTTTTCTTAAAAATGGGCAAATCATCCCATATTTTCTCTCTGCCCCGCATCCATACTAGCAGGTCCTGCTGCTGGCCAGATCCCTGCTTCCCAGATGGCCGCCTACCAGCGGTGAGTCGAGGGTGTCCAGTGGGTGGCAAGGGGGGTGGGTATGCAAGGCTGGTGACAGGGCAAAGATGCAGCACATGGGGCCAGCCACTCCTCCTGTTGGTCCATCAGCTCAGCCCCCACTATGTGCCGGCCCTCAGACAACAGGGCTCTCACCCCCCGTCCCATTTCCCATTGTCATCGGCTGCACACTGGGAGCTGCAGTGGCAGGTGGGTGCGAGCAGGCACCAGGCAGTGACCGGTTACATGTCGCCTCTGCTCCCCACCTCTCAGCCCTTCACATGCTCCTCCTCTCGCTGTCCTCTCTCTGCTTTGCCCTTTCACTCCCCCAAACCTCACTGCTCCCCGACATCCCAATCCCAAGTGGGGCACGTCCCGCTCCCAGCACTACGTGGAGAACCAGCCCCTTTTCAGAGCATTCAGCTCACCAAAAGCCTGTCTGGCAGGTTCCTTTCTTCCCTCACTGCCACTGGCTGGGCCACTACCCTTGGAAAGTCAAAGACCCTCTGGCCCAGAGCACTGGCCAGAAGGTGCTGAGATCTGCGTGAGTCAAAGCCCCGCACAGCGCTGGTACAGGGAAGACTCTTCGCCCCTCAGCTAAGCTCTGGAGCGGCGGGAAGGAAGAAGGAAGCAATTTCCAGCCTGTTCATGACCCGAACCTGCAGGTTTCACAGCAGCCCCCCAGGACAGGGGCTTAGCACCCTTTTCACCCCCCAAGCTCCTACCTTGGATTCTGTCCCTGGGTTTGCTGGGGTGCTCTAGGCATCCTCGCTTGCTGAGACACCTCCTTGGCCAGGTTTGCTGAAGCTCCTGCAGTCATGTTCCCTGGGACATGGTGCAAAATGCATCCTTAGGGCTTAGCCCCTTTTTGCCCTCACTGTAGCCAGGGGACAGGAGACAGATGGGTTACATTATGGCCAACAGGAGCCTGGAGGTTTTATCTGCCTTTTGCCATGGGAAGGAAGGGTAGGGATGAGGAAGAGAAGAGATGAGCTCTGCAAAGACATGGGCCAGGTCATTTTCACGACTGAGGATGTGAGAGAGATTCCCAAAACTGAGCCATTCTTTTTAGGTGACAAATCTGATGAACTGTCCCAGATTGACATGTCATTAGAGGAGGTTTTGGAACAAATTGATAAACTAAACATTAATTAGTCACCAAGACCAGATGGTTTCACCCAACAGTACTGAAGGAACTCAAATGTGAAATTGCAGAACTACTAACTGTAGTCTGTAACCTATCAATTAAATCAGTTTCTGTACCAAATGACTGGAAGACAGCTTATGTGACACCAATTTTTAAAAAATGGCTGTAGATGTGATCCCAGCAAGTACAGGCCAGTAAGTCTGTCTTCAGTACCAGACAAACTGGTTGAAATTATAGTAAAGAACAAAATTGTCAGACAAATAAAAGGACTTAATTTGTTCGGGAGAGTCAACATGTTTTTTCTAAAGGGAAATCATGCCTCACCAATCTGCTAGAATTCTTTGAGGGGCTCAACAAGCATGTGGACAAAGGGGATCCATTGGATAGAGTATACTTAGATTTTCAGAAAGCCTTTGACAAGGTCTCTCGCCAAAGGCTCTTCAGCAAAGTAAGCTGTCATAGAATAGGAGGGAAAATCCTCTCATGGATCAGTAACTGGTTAAAAGATAGGAAACAAAGGGCAGGAATAAATGGTCAGTTTTCAGAATGGTGAGAGGTAAATAGTCACGTCCCCTCAGGGATCTGTTCAGTGACCAGTCCTATTCAACATATCCATAAATTATCTAGAAAAAGGAGTAAATAGTGAGCAGGCAAAATCTGCAGATGATACAAAACTATTTGATATTTAGGTTCCAGGCAGACTGTAAAGAACTACAAAAGGATCTTTCAAAACTGTGTGATTGGACAAAAAAAATGGAAGATGGAATTCAGTGTCGATAAATCCAAAGTAATGCACTTTGAAAACATAATCCCAACTATACCTATAAAATGATGGGGTCTAAATGAGCTGTTTCCATTCAAGAGAGGGATCTTGGAGTCATTGTGGATAGTTCTCTGAAAATGTCCATTCAATGTGCAACGGCAGCCAAAAATGTGAACAGAATGTTTGGAACAATTAAGAAAGAGATAGATAATAAGACAGAAAATACCATATTGCCACTATATAAATCCATGGTACGCCCACAACTTGAATACTGTGTGCGGATGTGCTCGTGTCATATCAAAAAATGATATATTGGAAATGGAAAAGGTAAAGAAAATTGCAACAAAAATGATTAAGGGTAAGGGACGGCTTCCAGATGAGGAGAAATTCATAAAACTGGGACTTTTCAGCTTGGAAGAGAGATGAGTAAGGGGGGAAATGATGGAGGTCTATAAAAGCATGACTGGTGTGGAGAAAGTGAATAAGGATGTGTTATTTACTCCTTCTCATAACACAAGAACTAGGGGTCACTAAATGAAATTAATAGACAGCAGGTTTATAACAAACACAAGGAAGTATTTCTTCCCACAACGCACAGTCAGCCTGTGGAACTCTTTGCCAGAGGATGTTGTGAAGGCCAAGACGATAGCAGGGTTCAAAAAAGAACTAAAGAAGATCACGGAGGATAGGTCCATCAGTGGCTGTTAGCCAGGATGGGCAGGGATGGTGTCCCTAGCCTGTTTGCTAGAAGCTGAGAATGGGCTACGGGGAATGGATCACTTAATGATAACCTGTTCTGCACCTGGCACTGGTCACTGTCGGCAGACAGGATACTGGGCTAGGTGGACCTTTGGTCTGACACAGTGTAGCCTTTCTTATGTTCTTATCCCTTCCTCTCCCCTGTGGCTGGAGGCAGCACCCCTCCTTTCCCTCCCACTCTGTGCCAAAAAGCTGCTACTGACCAGACTCTGGTGTGAACCCTGACAGAAATCTGCGGAGAGGGAGGTATGTGATCTTCCAGACCCCCCACATGTTGCCTCAGGAAGACATTCGCAAGGTACCAGGAGAGGCAGGTCCATCCCAGGGGACCAGCCAGGCGTGGAGGGCAGAGCATGCAGACAGGGAGGGTCAGGTAGGTGGGTCAGTCACCCACCCTCCCTGCGTGAGAGAAGTGTACAGGAGTGTGTGTGTGTCACTTCTCCCTGTGTCTGGAGGGAGCAGGAGAGTGTGTGTCACCCCTCTCTGTGTTGTACTTTTTTTAATGGGAATTCAGTTTCCTTGCTGTTAATTTGAATGTTTGTACTGCACAGTTCTGATTCATTGCTGTTGAACTTGCTTGAATACGAGTAATTTTACCAGGTGTCTCGTATTCAGCATAGGGAGATATGATCACCCTCAGAAGGAGGAATATTGGTTATCAAAACAGCCCTTATAATTCATTGCTTGTGTGTTCTTCAGTTCAGACATTTGCCACTAAGCTCCCTGAAACCAGCTAATTTCTGCCAGCCGGAATGGACCCAGTCCTGGGGTCCTTATGGAGTTAATGGAAGTGTTGCCTGAGTGAAGGCCTCAGGATCTGGGGTGTAGAATATGACAGGACCTGAGTAGATTTCCAATGAGATTTACTCTGAACAGTAACGTAACCAAGAATGTCCCAGTCCAGAGCCCACTGAGTTCAACAGCAAGACCCCCAGTGACTCCCCTGCGAGTGGATCAGGGTAACCCGGCGACCTCTTCCCAACACCGAACCTCAGGGTGGTAACAGGAGCGTATCTCAGAGCCTCGGCTCCCGTCCTGCCCCTGCAGTCAGAGTTACACACCCCCATTCTAGCCAACCCCAGCTCAACATTTCCTAGGTTTCATGTTTCCATTCACCCCTTCACAGATTCAATCCATGCAAATGACTCACCAGGCTCCGGCCCCAGCTGGGGAGGAGGAATCTCTGCCTGTGACCGGGTCGGGGAGCTACAGGTGGCAGGGAATCTGCACTGACCAGGGCTGAGGTACAGGGATATTTATACTGCTGCCCTGGGAATCCCAGGGGGAGCTCAGAGCCAGCACGGAGCCCCAGGGACCTGCCTCTGTGCCTGGCTCAGGTGGGGAAAAGCAGCAGACAATTAACTCTTTCCTTCTCTCACTTGTTCGATCTGATCATTTCTCCCTTTTGTGCGTTATTTAGAAAAGTCACTGAGGTCCCTGGCAAAGAATTCCCTGTTCTTTGCAAACAGCTCATATCTCAGGCCTGACACACTCACTACACCACGCACAAGTCCTATGGAATATTAACCCATAAAGAGTAGCATGTAAGGTGTGTGCAGAAAGCTTGTAACTTGTCAAGCTTCATAACCATTGCACAAGGCATGTCTGGGTAATAGTTAAGGAATAACATATTGATACTGACAGTGAGCTTTGTGGACCTGGAGTAGAAGTTAGTCACCAGGGCAGTGTGTCTTGGTGATGGCCCTTCCAAGAGGGTGTTGTGACCCCATGTTAGCCGGGGATGTAATGCCAGGCTCTTATCTCCAGCCTTGCTCCATCCCAGGGTGATCAATGGAAAACCATCAGAGTCAACTGCAAACAATAAACACCACATAGAGTTAAATGAAGGAACATGACAACAGACAGGATTGCCCTGCCTGTGAACAGAAACAAAAGTCTGTTTCAGGATAACACAGAGTGGGGAGAGGCCCTCTGGATCCTTTCACTGAGGAGCCATCATGTGGGGCAGGGAAGTTCTCACGAAAAATTGGTTCCTGGTTTTTGTGAATCCAGCCAGCTCTGCAACAGAGTAAACTGGCGTGGGGTGGGACCTAATTTATTACCTAGGAAAGGGTTCTATTGACCCAAGTTCTCATTTTGAGATGTTCTATTAGAACCATTTGTTTCCCTGACTCTCTCGTTTCTAGTTAACTCTCCTTTCTTCTTAAATAAACTGACTTCTGTTTTATTAAACATGCTCACAAGCACCGCATGTTATACAGGAGTGCTGATTTATGTTGCAATTAGTAAATTGGGATATACTGCTCCTTTCGGGGCAGAGAATCTGAATGTCTGCGAGTAGCCAGTGTCAGGGGCAGGATATCACAGGGGATCAATTCACAGGGGTTCAGAGATGGGGTTGCCCCCTTTGTTTCCATGAAAGGCAAAGACAGGGCTGTTGAGGACAGTATCCCATTGCTGAGTCAGGGGGTAACAGGGAGCCGTGAGAACCATCATAGTCGTTTTTACCCAGTCTGCCTTTAGTCTCACTTAGTCCAACCATCCTGAAAACCTGTATGTGTGCATGTGTGTCGTATCGTTGTAGCTCCATCAGTCCCAGGATATTAGAAAGACAAGGTGGGGAGGGAATATCTTTCACTGGACCAGCTTCTGCCTGTTCACTTTGAATGGTCTCTTAGAATAGAAGCAAACTACTCACACTAAACTATCTGTTCCACCTTGTTATAGCTGGGACACTCTCAGTGCCTTTCCCACACCTGACGAACTGCTCCATGTAGTTCGAAGGTTTGTCACTTTATCCACCCATAATTGGTTCAATAAAAGATATCTTGCCCCCAACTTGTCTCTTTCTCTGTGTATATGTAAGTCAGTAGGTGGTAGAGAGAGGGGAAATCAGGAGTTTCTCTTCCTCTCACTACACTAGAACAATGGCCATGCAAGGCAGTGAAAGATGGCAAATAAAAACAAGGAAAAACTCCCCCACAAAACAAGTACTTAGATTGTGGAACTCACTGCTGCAGGATTTTGTTGAGGTCAAGACCTTAGCAAGATTCAAAAAGGGATTGGGCATTTTTCTGGGTATCAAAAGCCCCCATGGTTACCAGAGTTAATGACCACAAATGTTTTGGAAGGGAGATGACCCCCATGGCTCAGGGTTTAAGATAATTTCTGTTAGAGATAAGGTCTTGTGAGCAAGACACAAGAAGTTATTTTTCCGCTCTACTATGCGCTGTTTAGGCCTCAGCTGGAGTATTGTGTCCAGTTCTGGGCACCACATTTCAAGAAAGATGTGGAAAAAATTGGAGAGGATCCAGAGAAGAGCAACAAGAATGATTAAATGTTTAGAGAACATGACCTACGAAGGAAGGCTGAAAGAATTGGGTTTGTTTAGTTTGGAAAAGAGAAGACTGAGAGGGGACATGATAGCAGTTTTCAGGTATCTAAAAGGTTGTTATAAGGAGGAGGGAGAAAACTTGTTCACCTTAGCCTCTAAGGATAGAACATGAAGAAATGGGCTTATACTGCAGCAAGGGAGATTTTGATTGGACATTAGGAAAAAGTTCCTAACTATCGGGGTGATTAAACACTGAAATAAATTACCTAGGAAAGTTGTGGAATCTCCATCTCTGAAAATATTTAAAAGTAGGTTAGATAAATATCTATCAAGGATGGTCTACACAGTATTTGGTCCTGCCATGAGGGCAGGGGACTGGACTCGATGACCTCTCGAGGTCCCTTCTAGCACTAGAATCTATGAATCTATAGGATGCAGGGTGTGAGGGGAAGATTATCCCATATCCCCTCATGAGAGATTCTCACAGCTTCTTCTGAAGCATCTGGCGCTGGCCACTGCGAGAGACAGGCTACTGGGCTCGATGGACCCGACTCTAATCCAATCTGGTGGTTCCCATGTTCCTCCACCAAGGTGCACAGTTGACCTACTGCACAGCCCCTGTTTACGGTGAGCATTGACATTAAACCAAAAATGGAGCTGGCACTTTCCAAAAGTGAGCTGCTGAATTGGGAGGCCTCTTTTCTCTAGCCCCCAACCTGGGCACACCTCAGCCAAGATTTCAAGAGGGGCTGAGCTCTCGCAGCTCCCACTCTGCCACTGGAGTGGCGGGTGCTCAGCAGCTGTGAAAAACCAGACCCTGGATGACACAAGCTCAGCATCCAAACAGGAGTGGCGGATAGGGATGCCAACTTTCCGATTGTAAAGAACTGAACACCCTTGCCCTGCCCCTCCCCTTCTCTGAGGTCCTGCCCCCTGCTCCCGCCATCCCTGCTTCCTCCCTAACTTGCTTTCCCCCACCCTTGCTCACTCGCTCAGGCGGTTGGAGGTGCAGGAGGAGGTGAGGGCTCTGGCTGAGGGTGCAGGATCCGGGGAGGGTCCAGGAGGGCGGAGTTTGGAGTATGGGAGGGGTGTCTGGACTGAGGTAGGGGGCTGGGGTGCAGGACAAGTTTTGGGGTGCAGGCAGCACTTACCTCAGATGGCTCCTAGAAGCATCCTACCTGTCCCTCTGGCTCCTAGGCAGAGGCGCAGCCAGGAGGCCCTGCATGGTGCGTGCTGTCCCAGTCCAGAGAAGCCAAACTCACAGCTCCCATTGGCCATGATTCCCGGCCAAGGGTAGTTGTGGGTCAGGCACTTGGGGTGAGCAGAATGTGGGGAGCCCCCTGGCCACCCCCCACCTGTGGCCAGACATGCTGGCTGCTTCTGGAAGACCTTCAGAGGCAGGGTAGGCAGGTTGCCTGCCTTAACCCCGCTGCACCACCATCCAGATGTTTTAAAAGCCAAGTCACAGGTGCTTACCAGAGCCACCAGGTAGACTGTCCTGATTGCTTCTGTCAGTGAAGGGCGGAGGCAGAGAATTTCTCTTCTCAGCGCAGACTTGATCGGCGGCAATAGTAAAGAGCGCCAGGAGAGAAGGCTGCCCTGGGCCTGTTTGACTCTGCATCCATTACTGTCTGGGCGTCAGGGACCGCAGGTCTTTTGGGTTGGTTTACAGGGACCTTAGGTGCTAGAACTCAGCTCTAACAATGTTGTTTTTTCCTCCTTATTATGTTGTACGTGAGCCTATTCGAGTCTCACAGTTTTGCATGAATAGTGTGTGTGTGCCTCAGTTTCCCTGTGTGCTGCACCAATGCCTACGTGGTGGGAATAAGGGTGTGAGACATTTGCTGAGGCCCTTGGGACCTGGTGAGGTGGCTCCAGCTGCCTGCACAAAAGCGATGGCTGGTGCTCTTTATCACCTGAGACGCAGGAGTGGGATGCAACTGGGTGACACTTTGCCCGGGAAGTGAGACAAAGACCAGGAGGAGGAGCAACGGGTGTGTTGCAAGTCAGGCCACTGGAAGCTGGGCAATCTGTTGGGGCGGACTTGGAGGGAGAGGAGTCTGGCCTGGAGTCCTCCCAAGATGGACTTCGCTGAAAGTCACTGATTTCTGTGCTAACAAGTTCTGTTCTACATTCTGTTCCTTCGACAAATAAACCTTCTGTTTTACACACTGGCTGAGAGTGACGGCTGACTGTGGAGTCGGGGTGCAGGGCTCTCTGGCTTCCCCACAACCTCCTCTTTCATCGTGGGGGTTTTCACAGTGACTCGGATGATGCGGGGGTTGACGGCGATGACTGGGCAGGTGATGGTGTTCTCTCCGCTGTCAGCCATGCTTGGGGAGGCTTAGAGAGGTCTGAGGAGAGCCGGAGTGCAGGGGGGCTGGATTTGTTTCACTGTGGTGATAGTTTTAGTATTGTTCTTGCTGCTGTGATCACAGATCTATGGGTGGTGGAGCAAGGTTCTCCAGCAGACCCTTGGCAAAGTTTGGGGATAAACTCCAGATGTCCTGAGTCACAGTCCTGATTCAAAGCCTGTGTAGATTTTGTGGCATTTTATGCCTTAAGGGAGCATCCTGTAACTCCTATATTCCTCAGTTATAATTAATTGTGATCTTCCGTAAAAATCATGCAATTTGAGCTATCAAGGGAAAGGTTATGAACTGCTGAAAGCCACTATTCTAGCTAAATATATAGATCTTTTGTGCATATGAAGGTTCAAGAATTGTGTTGTCTGGTCATCTCCAAAACATGCTGGAAGTTGCGGGATCAGCCAGATGTTACCTCCCAGAGACAACAACAAGGAAAGTAACCAGTGTCATGGTGGGATGTCAAACAACCTGTCAACAGCCATTGTCCAGCAAGGGAGCTACAATTCAATGACTCACCTGCGTGAGGCCACACCAGAGGAATTGCTAAACCTTTCCTAGTGACTCAGCAATGCCTCCAAACATACCTGGACTGGTGCTCTCCAAGCACATGGGACTGAGGGTATAAAACAGGACACAGGGGTCCCACACTTAGCATTTCTCCTGCTACCACCTACGATGCAAGAAACAAGGAGACTGAGAGGAATGCAGGGACTGGCCCAGGTTTCAAGGGTGACATCCTTTTCAAGGGTGGGCTGCATAAGTAGGAGAATTGCCAATAGATCGAGAGACTTGCTCATTCCCCTCTATTCAACACTGGTGAGGCCTCATCTGGAGTTCTGTGTCCAGTTTTGGGCCCCACACTACAAGAAGGATGTGGAAAAATTGGAAAGAGTCCAGCAGAGGGCAACAAAAATTATTGGGGAGGTGGAGCACATGACTTATGAGAAGAGGCTGAGGGAACTGGGACTGTTTGGTCTGCAGAAGAGAAGAATGAGGTGGCATTTAATAGCTGCTTTCAATTACCTGAAAGGGGGTTCCAAAGAGGATGGATCTAGGCTGTTCTCCATGGTGTCAGATGACAGAACAAGAAGCAATGATCTCAAATTGCAGGTTGGATATTAGGAAACACTATTTCACTAGGAGAGTGGTGAAGCACTGGAATGGGTTCCCTAGGGAGGTGGTGGAAATTCCTTCCTTAGAGATTTTTAAAAAGCCTTGACAGAGCCCTGTCTGGGATGATTTAGTTGGAACTGGTCCTGCTTTGAGCAGAGGGTTGGACTAGAACCTCCTGAGGTCTCTTCCAACCCTGAGATTCTATGATTCTGTGATTCTATCATCTGTGTATTATGAACTGCAATATCCAGTAGAGTGAGAAAAAACTGCGTAATCTAGGCGTTGCCCAGTCTAATAGGGTTGAGAGTTTAGACAGTGTGCTTAGATTCTCTTTTATTTTGGTAACTAATCTGACTGTTTGCCTATCACTTAATATTACTTGAAAACTGTCATTTATGGTCAATGCATTTGTTTTACTGTTTGTATGAAGTGTGTGGCAAAATGTTCCACTTTCCATTGATGAAGTGGTGAACCAATTAATAAATTTGCACTGCTCAAGACGGTACATTCCTGATGTACAGTGCTGAGAGATGTGGGGGTCTTGGCTCTGGTGCCTTTCCCTGTGTGATGCATGAGTGGCTCTCTGAACAGTCATGCAATCTAGCAGGCTGTGGGGCTCCACATGCTGTTGTGCTGAGTGATAACAGCACCAGGAGGGGTTTTCTGCTGGTCACTAGCAAAGCATTGTGAGGCACAGGGGGCACAGCGGTCCCGGCTATCCCATCACAGATGTCATGCAGGGTCTACATCTCCCTGCCACGCAGATGCTTCTCCCTGGGGTTACAGGACTGGCCAGGGGAGAAAGGAAGGATCCTTTTCTCTTGTTCTTCAGTGATGTACAGTGGGAGCAAGAGGCAACTAACCTGGAGTTGGTGTATTACAGGGTCTGTAACTAACTCTCCTCCCCCTCCTTCCTCCCTGAGCCAGAGGGACCCCCCACACACACAGCACCAGAAGCTACTGGAAAAATGGGGAAAACTAAACAGGCTGTGAACTTCCAGTTCATTGAGGTACAAACCTCAGTCAGGGTAGGGGTAGGGTTCGGGTTAGGGTTACAAAACAGAAGCTACTGGAAACATGTAGAAAATTAAACAGGTTGTGAATTTACAGTTCACTGAGATGCACACGTTGATTGGGGGAGGTCCAGGACAATTGGAAAAAGGCCAATGTAGTGCCCATCTTTAAAAAAGGGAAGAAGGAGAATCCGAGGAACTACAGCCTCACCTCAGTCCCTGGAAAAATCATGGAGCAGGTCCTCAAGGAAACCATTTTGAAACACTGGGAGGAGAAGAAGGTGATCAGGAACAGTCAACATGGATTCACGAAGGGCAAGGCATGCCTGACCAACCTGATTGCCTTCTCTGATGATATAACTGGCTCTGTGGATTTGGGGAGAGTGGTGGATGAGATATATCTTTCAGAGTGGTAGTCGTGTTAGTCTGTATCAGCAGAAACAATGAGGAGTCCTTGTGGCACCTTAGAGACTAACACCTTTTTTGGGCATAAGCTTTCGTGGGCTAGAATCCACTTCATCAGATGCATGTAGTGGAAAACACAGTAGCAGATATATTTATACATAGTACATGAAAAGGTCTCTTTCACCTGAAAAAAAAGTAACCTGAAGCACCTGACCAGAGGACCAATCAGGAAACCGGATTTTTTCAACTCTGAGTGGAGGAAAGTTTGTGTCTGAGTTCTTGGTCTGCCTGCCTCTCTCTCAGCTTTGAGAAGTGATTTCTGTTTCCTGCTTTTTAATCTTCTGTTTCCAAGTTGTGAGTACAGAGATCATAAAAACAATAAAGGTTATTGTTTTTCTTTTGTATTTACATGTTTATAGTTGCTGGAGTGCTTTGATTTGTATTCTTTTTGAATAAGGCTTTTTATTCATATTTCTGTTAAGCAATTGACCCTGTATTTGTCACCTTAATACAGAGAGACCATTTGTATGTACTTTTCTTTCTTTTTTATATAAAGCTTTCTTTTAAGACCTGTTGGAGTTTTTCTTTAGTGAGGAACTCCAGGGAAAGTGAGTCTGTACTCACCAGGGAATTGGTGGGAGAAAGAAGTCAGGGGGAAATCTGTGTGGGTTAGATGTACTAGCCTGACTTTGCATACCCTCTGGGTGAAGAGGGAAGTAATTCTGTTTTCCAGGACTGGGGAACGGGGAGGGTGGAGTCCCTCTGTTTAGACTCACGGAGTTTGCTTCTGTGTATCTCTCCAGGAACACCTGGGGGGGGGGAGAAGGGAAAAGGTTTATTTCCCTTTGTTGTGAGACTCAAGGGATTTGGGTCTTGGGGTCCCCAGGGAAGGTTTTTGGGGGGACCAGAGTGCCCCAAAACACTCTAATTTTTTGGGTGGTGGAAGCACTCCCAGGTCCAAGCTGGTAACTAAGCTTGGAGGTTTTCATGCTAACTCCCATATTTTGGACGCTAAAGTCCAAATCTGGGACTAAGTTATGACAGCAAGGCATGCCTGACCAACCTGATTGCCTTCTCTGATGATATAACTGGCTCTGTGGATTTGGGGAGAGTGGTGGATGAGATATATCTTTCAGAGTGGCAGTCGTGTTAGTCTGTATCAGCAGAAACAATGAGGAGTCCTTGTGGCACCTTAGAGACTAACACCTTTTTTTGGGCATAAGCTTTCGTGGGCTAGAATCCACTTCATCAGATGCATGTAGTGGAAAACACAGTAGCAGATATGTTTATACATAGTACATGAAAAGATGAGTGTTGTCTTACCAGGTGGGGGATCAGACTAACAAGACAATTTAATTATCAGCAGAATACCAAGGGAGGAAAAATCACTTTTGAAGTGGTAATGAGGGTGGCCCATTTCAAACAGTTGACACGAAAGTGTGAGTAACTGTAGCGGAAAATTAGTAAGGCAAAATTAAGTTTTGTAATGACCCATCTGTGATGAGCTGGATCACAGAAACCCCCTTGGGGCTGCCAACTAATGTCCCAAGACTACTTCTGCCCCTGCCTTCCCTGTCTTCCCAGATTGGGACTTCAGTGCCCTGCCTGGTTTAAGCCAGACCCGCTAGCCTGCAGCAAACCCCGTCCCAGGTCTGACCCATATCCCCTAATAGCTGTAGGTTTAATTGAAAGCAGGTTAAGAAGTGCTCCTGTCTTTAACACTCAGATGCTCAACTCCCAGTTGGGTCCAAATCCCAAATAAATCCATTTACCCTCTATAAAGCTTATACAGGGTAAGCTCATCAATTGTTCCCCCTCTATAACAGTATTAGAGAGATATGCAAAGCTGTTTGCGCCCCCCACAGGTATTAATACATACTCTGGGTTAATTAATAAGTAAAAAGTGGTTTTATTAAATACAGAAAGTAGGATTTAAGGATTCTGAGTAATAACAGACAGAACAAAGTGAATTACCAAGCAAAATAAAATAAAACACACAAGTCTAAACCTAATGCAGTAAGAAAAATGAATAGAGATAAAATCTCACCCTCAGAGATGTTTCAGTAAGCTTCTGTCACAGACTAGACACCTTCCTAGTCTGGGCACAATGCTTTCCCCTGGTACGGCCCTTCTTCCAGCTCAGGGGGTAGCTAGGGGATGCCTCATGATTGACGCCTCTTTTGTTCTGTTCCACCCACTTCTACATCTTTTGCATAAGGCAGGAATCCTTTTACCCCTCTCTGGGTTCCCACCCCCTCCTTCTCCATGGAAAAGCATCAGGTCAAAGATGGATTCCTGTTCAGGTGACATGATCACATGTCACTGTAAGATGTCATTACTCACTTGTCAGCACACAATATATAGGAAGACTTACAAGTAAAATAGAGCCATCTACAGTCAATTGTCCTGGTTAATGGGAGACATTAAGATTCCATATCAACATTAATGACCCACACTTTGCATAACTACAATAAGACCTCAGAGTCATATTTCATATTTCTAGTTTCAGATACAAGAGTGATACATTTATTCAAATATGATGACCACACTCAGTAGATTATACGCTTTGTAATGATACCTTACAAGAGACCTTTTGCATGAAGCATGTTTTAGTTGTATTATATTCACATTCATCAACATACTTTCATAACATCACATAGATTGAAACGTCACACAATCCACTCCCAGTCTTTATTCAGGCCTAATCTGATGGTGTCCGGTTTGCAAATTAATTCCAGTTCTGCAGTTTCAAGTTACAGTCTGTTTTTGAAGATTTTTTATTGAAGAATTGCTACTTCTAAGTCCGTTATTGAATGACCAGGGAGGTTGAAGTGTTCTTCTAAGTTTTTGAATGTTGTAATTCCTGATGACAGATTTGTGTCCATTTATTCTTTTGTGTAGAGACTGTCTGGTTTGTCCAATGTACATGGCAGAAGGGCATTGCTGGCGCATGATGGCACATATCACATTGGTAGATGTGCAGGTGAATGAGCCCCTGATGTTGTGGTTGATGTGGTTAGGTCCTATGATGGTGTCCCTTGAATAGATATGCAGACAGAGTTGGCACCGGGGTTTGTTGCAGGGTTTGGTTCCTGGATTAGTGTTTTTGTTCTGTGGGGTGCACTTGCTGGTGAATATTTGCTTCATGTTGCGGGGCTGTCTGTAAGTGAGGACTGGCCTGTCTCCCAAGGTCTGTGAGATTAAGGGATCGTCCTTCAGGACAGGTTGTAGATCCTTGATGATGTGCTGGAGGGTTTTAGTTGGGGTCTGTAGGTGACGGTTAGTGGCTCTAGATATCTTGACTTTAGAAAAGCTTTTGATATGGTCTCCCACAGTGTTCTTCCCGCCAAGTGAAAGAAATACGGGCTGGATGAATGGACTATAAGGTGGATAGAAAGCTGGCTAGATCGTCGGGCTCAATGGGTAGAGATCAACGGCTCAATGTCTAGTTGGCAGCTGGTATCAAGCGGAGTGCCCCAGGGGTTGGTACTGGGGCCAGTTTTGTTCAACATTTTCATTAATGATCTGGATGATGGAATGGATTGCACCCTCAGCAAGTCTGCAGATAGCACTAAGCTGGGGGGAGAGGCAGAAACGGTGGAGGGTAGGGGTAGGGTCCAGAGTGACCTAGACAAATTAGAGGATTGGGCCAAAAGAAATCTGATGAGGTTCAACAAGGACAAGTGCAGAGTCCTTCCCTTAGGATGGAAGATTCCCAGGCATTTCTACAGGCTGGGGACCGACTGGCTAAGCAGCAGTTCTGCAGAAAAGGATCTGGGGATTACAGTGGATGAGAAGCTGGATATGAGTCCACAGTGCGCCCTTGTTTCCAAGAAGGATAACAGCACATTGGTCTGCATTCGTAGAAGCATTGCTAGCAGATCGAGGGAAGTGATTATTCTCCTCTATTCGGCACTGGAAAGAACACATCTGGAGTAATGGGTCCAATTTTGGGCCCCCCACTACAGAACAGATGTGGGCAAATTGGATAGAGTCAAGTAGAGAGCAAGAGAAATGATTAGGGGGGTGGGGCACATGATTTACGAGGAGAAGCTAAGGGAACTGGGCTTGTTTTGTTTGCAGAAGAGAAGAATGAGGGGGGATTGATAGCAGCCTTCAGCTATCTGAAAGGGGGTTCCAAAGAGGATGGAGCTCAGCTGTTGTCAGTGATGACAGATGAGAGAACAAGGAGCAATGGTCTCAAGTTGAAGTGGGAGAAGTCTAGGTTGTATATTAGGAAAAACTATTTCACTAGGAGGGTGGTGAAGCAGTGGAATGGGTTACCTGTGGAGGTGGTAAAATCGCTATCCTTAGAGGTTTTTAAGGCTCGTCTTGACAAAGCCCTGGCTGGGATGATTTAGTTGGGGTTGGTCCTGCTTTGAGCAGGTGGTTGGATTAGATGACCTCCTGAGGTCTCTTCCAACCCTAATCTTCAAAACAAAGCGTAGGAATAAATGGTCCATTTTCACAAGAGAGTAAGGTAAACAGCAGGACCCCCCCCCCCGGATCTATAGTGGGACGAGTGCTGTTCAACACATTCCTTAATGATCCAGAAAAGGGAGTGAACAGTGAAGTAGCAAAGGTTGCAAGGATACAAAATTATTCAAGATAGTTAAATCCAAAGTTGACTGAGAAAAGTTACAAAGGGATCTCACAAAACTGGATAACTGGGCAACAAAATGGCAGGTGAAATCCAGCATTGATAAGTGCAAAATGATGCGCACTGGAAAAAAATAATCCTAATTTCACATATATAAGGATGGGGTCTAAATTAGCTATTGCCACTCAATAAAGAGATCGTAGAGCCACCGTGGACAGTTCTCTGATAACTTCTGCTCTAGGCACAGCTGTGATCAAAAAGGCTAATAGACTGTTAAGAATCATTAGAAAATGGAGAGAAAATGTCATGCCAGTGTATAAATCCATGGTACACCCACATCTTCAGTAGTGTGTCCAGTTGTAGTAACCGCATCTCAAAAAAGATATTGTGTAACTTGTAAAGGTTCAGAAAACGGCAACAAAAATAATTAAGGGTATAGAATGGTTTCCATGTGAGGAGAGACTAAGAAGACTTGGATTGTTCATCTTAGAAAAGAGACAGTTAAGGGAGGATATGACAGAGGTCTATAAAATCATGTTATTTACTTATGTACACAATGCAAAAGCCAAGGATTACCTGACAAAGTAAAGAAGCAGTATATTTAATAAAAACAAGAGAAAGTAATTTTTTTTCATGAAGCACAGAGTTAACCTGTGGAATTCATTGCCAGGGGATGTTGTGATGGTCAAAGGATTAAAAAAAGAGTTAGATAAGTTAATGGGGGATAGGTCCATCAATGACAATAAGCCAAGATGGTTGGGGATGCAAGCCCTTGCTGCTGGTGTCACAAAACCCAGCAGACCACCAAAACTCAGGATGGGCTGAGAGGGGATGGACCACTTGATGTTTGGCCTGTTCTGTTCACCCCACCTAAGCACCTGGCACTGGCCATGTTGGAAAACAGGACACTGGGCTAGCTGGACCTTTGGCCTGACCCAGTATGTACTGTTCTTATGTTCTTATCAGACATTTCTTCTCAACAGCTGCAGGAATGGAAAGTGAGAATAAAGGAAAAAAGATTCCCACAGCATTTCTGCTGGACTTTGTTTGATGTTAGCAGGAGGTCAAACAAGCCTCCAAGCCCCAGAAGTAGACGGCATGTTATCCTCAGCGTCAAAACATTCCTTTAGCAAGAGATAAGAAACAGCTAATCGCACACACACGATTCTATTCTCCCTCTGACACAGAAGGTTGGTGGCAGAACCAACACTAGAGCCCCTCTCTTTCAATGTGCAGCCCAGTGCACTTCCCACTGGTCAATGGCATAGCTCCCTTAGCTGCTGCTTTCTGTTTCCATTAAGAGTCCAGCTCAGCTGCAGTTTGTCAGAAAGGAGATGCACACACTGTGCTCTCTCTCATGTTGATGTTTATCTTTGTTCTTTCTTGTTTTGCTATTTCCCTTCAACTTAAAACAAGTTTCACTTGGTCTGGATGCCTTCTGTGGCAATGTGCAGTGTTGTTGTACCATGTCAGTCACAGGATATTAGAGAGACAAAGTGGGGGAGTAAAGAGCTTTCATTGGACCCAAATTCTGTTGATGAGAGAGACCAGTTTTCGAGCTTACACAGTGTAAGTACATAGTAAAAACACCCCTAGAGTTCCAGTGAAAACCAGGCTTTAATTTTCAAGTCTCAAAGCATTTTGTGTGGCTTCTTTAGCTCGGCACCGAGCTTCTGCTCCAGCATCGATAAAAGACATTGATCACCCGTTTCAGGATCTCTTTTGTTGTCACCCCATAAACGATGGGGTTTAACATGGGGGGAATGAGCACATAGAGGTTGGCCAATAAGTTGACAATATAACCCAGGATGATGTGCCCAAACTGGTGTGCTAAAGAGGAGAAAACGGCCGGCACGTAGAACATCAGTATGACACAGACATGGGAGCCGCAGGTGCGGAGAGCCTTGAGCCGGGCGTCCTTGGAGGGGAGCAGAAAGACGGCCCTGAGGATCAACCCATATGATACAGCAATGAGCACAATATCTGAACCAATTACTAAAAGAGCCACAGCTACAGCATACCAGACGTGGACTGTGATGTCGTCGCAGGCCAGACGGGCTATGATCATATGCTCACAATAGGTGTGAGGCAGGAGGTTGGTTCTGCAGAAATTCAGCTGCTTCATGAGAATGATGAGAGGTAAAATGATACAGAAACTTCTTGTGACAACTACCAGCCCCATCTTCCCAATCACAGACTTGGTTAGCACTGCAGTGTATTTCAGGGGGTCGCAGATGGCAACGTACCGATCAAACGCCATGGCCAGTAGGATGGCCGACTCTGCAATAAAACTGACATGTATGAAAAACATCTGGGTCAGACAGGCAGCAAAAGAAATTTCCCCCGCCCTAAACCAGAATACAGCCAGCATCTTGGGCACTGTAGTGGTAGATAACAGCAGATCAGCAGCGGCCAGCATGGACACGAATAGATACATGGGCTCATGGAGGCTTTGTTCTGTTAGTATGATGAATAGTAGGAGAGAGTTCCCAAAAAGTGACGCAGCGTAAATAAGACAGAAGGGGATGGCGATCCAGAAATGAGACTCCTCTGTACCTGGGATGCCGGTCAGGATGTAAGTTACAGGATAAAAAACAGTGTGATTGTCAGCTGGCATCATTTACCATCACATGGATCTTCTATTCAGTTTCCAGTAACTAACAGCAAAAGAGAAAATCAGTGAGAACTCGAGTGTCAGCTAGGACTGGAATGCATTTATTGAGAGAATCAGAGATACTATCAAAAACTTCATTGTGAGACAACTGCCTGTCATGTGTGACGGTAAATCCAGTAACACTCTCATACTGCGGTACTGTAGTAGGAAGAGAACCTGAGACATAAGCCCTTGTATTAGAGGCCTAGTATGAGGCTTGAGGCCTGGGCTAAAGTAACAGTCAAAGCCTTGTTGATATAAAGCAAAATTAGGCTGTGAGCTAGAGGCAGGTCCTGCTCACAGAATCTGGCAAGCACAGGGCTGATATTTGAAAACCAGACATTTCTAGTATCAGAGGGGTAGCCGTGTTAGTCTGGATCTGTAAAAGCAGCAAAGAATTCTGTGGCACCTTATAGACTAACAGACTAACAGACGGTACGTTGCCATCTGTTAGTCTATAAGGTGCCACAGGATTCTTTGCTACTTTTACACATTTCTAAGAGGTGCTGGGCACAGAGCACTCACGTAAACACATTTCAGAAGGGTGATACCAGAACATCTCCATACCAACCTTTCCCTACAGATAACCAGAACATGGTGACCCATCCTAAAGATATGATCAAGTGTAGGAGGTGATGGGTGGTAACCAGCTACATCAGAGAGTGTGAATTAACTATGTTAGAGTGTCAGTATGTGACTTGTTTGTATTGATGTGTGAAATGGAGCCTCAAAAGGAGTGTCTCTGTGTAGCCTAGGGAGGAATGGAAAGTCCCACTGTTCACTGAGCTGGTTCATTCTAACGGGCACACATGTATTAGTGTTCATGTACAGTCTGAGGGATATTGGTGCCGTGCTTCATTGACAATAAACCTGGCTGGGTGCCTTCGTACCTAAACGGTTCTTGTGGTCATTCGGTGTTTCACTTGAGGTCTGCTGTGCCAACTGTCTGCGCAGAGCTGGGACAGGACACAGAGAGAACACACACACACACAGCCGAACATTTTACCACATCAGTAACCCACAATAAGTTACGTACTGCCCCTCTGTCATAACATCTCCATTCCAGAAGAAGGAAGATGGTTTGAATGATTCTGGCCCCAGGTGAAGCAGGACGCACTCTCCTGGTGTTGCTGTCCACAGCAGAATCTCTGCTCTACACATTAGCTAGAGTTGTTCCTGGACTCAAGCGGTGACTGGAAAGTGAGTTAAAGCAGCCAGACGACTGGTTCTTCTGGCACTTACACCAATTTACACTCAGTACTGAGGAGTCACTCCCAGTTAGTAACAGGATGAGAGCAGAACCTCTTTCCTTCACAATCCTCCTGCTGGATCCTACTGGCTCTGAGGCCTTGACCCAACCAACACTCAAGCCCACGAGTAAATTCATTCACAAGAAACTCCCATTGACTTTTATGAAAATACTCACCTGAGTAAAGTTGCAATTTTTTTTCAGGATTTGGTCCTAAATATGTGGGATAATCTCAGTGAAGCTCTGGTCCACACTACAGACATATATCGGGATAACTGCACTGCTCAGGGTTGTGAAAAATCCTCACCCGTGTGTGACATAGAAACACCAAGCTGACCCCCTGTGTCGACATAGCTACAGCCTCGCGGGGAGGAGGATTAACTACACTACCGGGGAGCTCTCCCCCATCAGCGCAGAGCATCTCCACTAACGCATCACAGTGGTGCAGCTGCGCGGACTCAGCATTTTAAGCCTGTCCTAGCTGGTAGCTCTGCTCCAGAGAACTACAGCTGCAGTAGGTGTAGGGGGACCAGGCGCCCCGTTTTTAAAGGGACAGTCCCGTATTTAAGCCCTCCTGCAGGTGTCCCAACTTTTTCTAAAAACAGAAAAAGTGTCTTGTATTTTTTCTCTCTCCTCCCATCAGTACTGGCAGGTCCTGCTGCTGGCCAGATCCCTGCTTCCCATTTGCCACCTACCAGTGGTGAGTTGGGGAGTCTAGGTCCAACGATGGGGGTGGGGGTGCAAGGCTGTTGACAGGGCAAAGATGCAGCATACAGAGCCCCACCACCCTGCTGCTCCCTCAGCTGAGCCCACCCTATATGCCGGTTCTCAGCGAACAGGGCCCCACCCCCCTGTCCCATTTCCCATTGTCACCGGCTGCACACTGCGAGCTGCAGTGGTAGCTAAGTGCAGGCGGGCACCAGGCAGTGGTTACAGGTCACCTCTGCTGCCCACCCATCAGCCCTTTACATGCTCCCCCTCATGCTTTGTCCCTTCACTCTCCCCCACCCAGCCCCACTTCTTCTCGATGTCCCCCCCAGCGGGGCACATCCTGCTCCCAGCACTGAGCAGAGAACCAGCCCCTCTTCAGAGCACTCAGCTCACCAACAGACTAGCCAGCTGGCTCCTTCCTTCCCCTACTGCCTCTGGCTGGGCTGGTGCCCCAGGAAAGCCCCAGACCCTCCGGCCTGGGGCGCTGGCCAGCAGGTGCTGAAACCTGCATGTGCCAAAGCCCCCATACAGCACTGGCAAGGGGCAGCCTCTCTGCCCCTCAGCTAAGCTCTGGAGTGGCTGGGGGGGAAGGGGGAAGCAATTGCCAACCTGTTCATGCCACAAATCTCCAGGCTGCAGAGCAGGGCAGGGGCTTAGCACCCTCTTCATCCCCCACCCCTCACCCTGAGTCTGGTCTGATCCATCCCCTAGGCATCCTCCCCTGCTGAGCCACCTCTCTACCCTGGATCACTGAAGCCCCTGCAGTCAGCTTCTCAGGGCCCTGATGCACAATGCTGCCTCAGGATTAAACCCTTTCGTGCCCTCACTGTAGCCAGGGGACGGGGACAGGAGGCAGCTGGGATACGTTGGGTGGCCTGCAGTGAGGGAGTGAGGGGAAACGTCAAGGAAGAGAAAAGATGTGCTCTGCAAATCCACAAGCCAGGTAATCTTCACAGTTGAGAATATGAGAGAGATTCCCTAACCTGAACCATTCATTTTAGATGACAAATCTGAGAAACTCTCCCAGATTGAAGTGTCATTACAGGAGATTTTGGACCAAACTGATAAACTAAACAGTAGTAAGTCACCAGGCCCAGATGGGATTCACCCAAGAGTTCTGAAGGAACTCAAATGTGAAATTGTAGAACTACTAACTGTAGTCTGTAACCTATCAATTAAATCAGCTTCTGTACCAAATGACTGGAGGACAGCTAATGTGACACCAATTTTTTAAAAAGAGCTGTAGAGGTGATCCCGGCAATTACAGGCTGGTAAGTCTGACTTCAGTACCAGGCAACTGGTTGAAATGACAGTGAAGAACAAAATTGTCAGACACAGAGATGAACATAACTTGTTGGGAAGAGTCAATATGTTTTTTCTAAAGAAAATCATGCCTCTCCAATCTGCTAGAATTCTTTGAAGGGGTCAACAAGCATGTGGACAAAGGGGATCCAGTGGATAGAGTGTACTTAGATTTTCAGAAAGCCTTTGACAAGGTCCCTCACCAAAGGCTCTTCAGCAAACTAAGCTGTCATGGGATAAGAGGGAAGGCCATCTCATGGATTGATAACTGGTTAAAAGATAGAAACAAAGGGTAGGAATAAATGGACAGTTTTCAGAATGGAGATAGGTAAATAGTAGTGCCCCCCAGGGACCTGTACGGGGACCAGTCCTATTCAAGATATTCATATATGATTTGGAAAAAGGGATAAGCAGTGAGCTAGCAAAATTTGCAGATGATACAAAACTTCTCAAGATAGTTAAGTCCCAGGCAGAGTGCAAAGAGCTACAGAAGGATCTCTCAAAACTGTGTGACTGGAGAAGAAAATGGCAGATGAAATTCAATATTGATAAATGCAAAGTAATGCATGTTGGAAAACATAATCTCAACTATACATAGGAAATGATAGGGTGTAAATTAGCTGTTACCACTCAAGAAACAGATTTTGACATCATTATGGATAGTTCTCAGAAAACAGCCACTCAGTATGTAATGGCAGTCAAAAAAGTGAACAGAATGTTGGGAATCATTAACAAAGGGGTATATAGCAATACAGAAAATGTCATATTGCCTCTTTATATGTCCATGGTACGCCCACATCTTGAAGACTGTGTGCAGATGTGGTCACCCCATGTCAAAAATTGATATATTGGAATTGGAAAAGATTCAAGAAAGGGCAACAAAATGATTACGGGTATGGAACGGCTGCCATATAAGGAGAGATTAAGAAGACTGGGACTTTTCAGCTTGGAAGAGAGATGACTAAGGGAGGATATAATAGAGGTTTATAAAATCATGACTGGTGTGCAGAAAGTAAGTAAGGAAATGTTATTTACTCCTTCTTAGAACACAAAAACTAGGGGTCACCAAATGAAATTAGTAGGCAGCAGGTTAAAAACGAAAGAGAGGAAGTATTTCTTCCCACAATGCACAGTCAACCTGTAGAACTCTTTGCCAGAGGATGTTGTGAAGGCCAAGACTATAACAGGGATCAAAAATGAACTAGATAAATTCATGGAGGATAAGACCATCGATGGCTGTTAGCCAAGAACAGCGTCCTTAGCCTCTGTTTGCCAGATGTTGTGAGTAGGTGACAGGGGATGGATCACTTGCTGATTCCCTGTTCAGCTCATTCTCTCTGGGGCACCTGGCATTGGCCACTGTCGGTAGACAGAGTACAGGGCTGGATCGACCTTTGTTCTGACCCAGAACGGCCATTCTCATGTTCTTATCCCTTCCCCGCCCCCCCCTACTCCTCTGCAACTGGAAGCAGCTCCTGTCCCTTCCTTCCCACTCTGTGCTGAAAGGCTGCTGCTGGGCATATTCTGGTGTGAACCCTGGCAGAAATTGGGGGGAGGGGGGTGGTATGTGACCTTGCATCTCCCCTTGCCCCCACATGTTTCCTTGCAAAGACTCGGTGCAAGGTAGCAGAAGAGGCAGATGCATCCCGGGGTCCGGGCAGACATGAAAGGTACAGTGTGCCAGAGAAAGAGGGTCAGGTCGGTTGGCCAGTCACCCCCGCTTTTGTGAGAGAGGTGTACAGGAATGTGTGTGTGTCACCTCTCCTCGTATGTGTGTGTGGGTGGGTAGGGCTGTGTGTGTCACCCCGCCCTGTGTGAACCCTAAAGCCTTAAAGAGAAGAAGGTAGTTACAAAGAAAACAACTATGTCCTAGTTGTTTTTAACAGGGGCTCAGTCAACCTGTTGTTAATTTGAACATTTCCACTGCATCGTTCTGATTGATTGCCAGGCAGCTCCCTTGAATACGAGCAATTTTACCAGGTGTCCTGCATTCAGCATAGGGAGAGGAGGTCACCCTAAGTAGGTGGGACATCAGTATCTAAGCAGCCCTTATAATCGGCTGCTCTTGGGTTCTACAGTTCTGACATTCACAGCTAAGCTCCTTGAAACCAGCTGATTCCTACCAACCAGACCTGACCCAATCCTGATGTTCTTATGGAGTTAATGGAAGTGTTGCCTGAGTGAAGGCCTCAGGATCTGGGGTGCAGAGTACCAGAGGGCATGAGTAGGTTTCCAATGAGATTTATTCTACAGTCACGTAGCTAAGAATGGCCCAGTCCAAAGCCCACTGAGTTCAACAGCAAGACCCCCAGTGATGCTCGTGGGAGTGGATCAGGATAACCTGGCAACCGCTTCCTAACACCCACCTCAGTCCTGTCACAGAAGCGTATCTCAGAGCCCGGATCCCATTCTGCCCCTGCAGTCAGAGTTACGCACCTCCACTCTCTCCAACCCCAGCTCAACATTTCCTAGGTTTCATGTTTCCATTTGCCCCTTCACAGATTCATTCTATGCAAACGACTCACCAGGCTCCGGCCTCAGCTGGGGAGTAGAAATCTCTCCCTGTGACCGGGTCGGGAAGCTGAAGGTGGCAGGGAATCAGCACTGACCGGGGCTGAGATACAGGGATATTTATACTGCTGCCCTGGGAATCCCAGCGGGGACTCAGAGCCAGCACGGAGCCCCAGGGACCTGCCTCTGTGCCTAGCTCCGGTGGGGAAGAGCAGCAGAGAATTAACCCTTTCCTACTCTCACATGTTTGCTCTGATTATTTTTCCATTTGTTCATTATTTAGAAAGGTCCTTGTAACACTGAGGCCCCCAGCAAAGAGTTCCTTGAAAACAGGTCTTGTTTCAGGCTTGACAAACTCACTACAAAACACTCAAGTATTATGGAATATTGACCCATAAAGAGTAGCATGTAAGGTGTGTGCAGAAAGCTTGTAACTTGTCAAGCGAGCTTTATGGACTTGGAGTCGAAGTTAGTCACCAGGGCCGTGTGTCTAGGTGATGGCACTTCCAGGAGGGTGTTGTCACCTGACCTTGGCTAGCTGGGGATGTAATGCCAGACTCAGTTCTCCAGCCTTGCTCCAGCCCAAGATTATCAATGGAAAACCATGAGAAACAACTTCAGTCAACACCACCTGGAGGTAAATAAAGGAACCGTACAACAGACAGGATTGCCCGGCCTATGAACAGAGACAAACGACTGTTTCATGATAACCCCAAGTGGAGACCGGTCGTCTGGATCCTTTCAAGTAGGAGACATCTCCTGGCGCGGGGACGTTCTCATGAAAAATTGCATCCTGAAGTCAGGGGGTAACAGGGTGACTCACAGTCCTGGGAGCCTAAAGAACCATCATAGTCGTTTTTACACAGGCTGCCTTTAGTCTCCCTTAGTCCAACCATCCTGAAAACCTGTATGTGTGTGTGTGTGTCTGTAGCTCCATCAGTCCCAGGATATAAAAGAGACAAGGTGGGGGAGGGAATATCTTTCACTGGACCAACTTCTGTCAGCCTTATCACTTTGAATGGTCCCTTTGAATAGGTGCAAACTACTCACACTAAACTATCTGTACCTTTCCCAGAGCTGAAAAACTGCTCCATGCAGCTCAAAAGCGTGTCTCTGTCCACAAGAGATGTCAGTCCAATTAAAGTTATCCCCTCCCCCACCCCTTCTCTCGCTCTGTGTTTATGTAAGATGGTAGGTGGTAGAGAGAGGGGTAATCTGGAGCTGCTCTTCCTCTCGTAGTACTAGAACAAGGGACATGCACAGAAAGTAGAAGGTGGCAAATAAAAACCAATACAAGGAAATACTTTCCCACAAAACAAATAATCAAACTGTGGAACTCGCTGCTGCAGGATTTTGTTGAGGCCAAAACTTTCGAAAGATTCAAAAAGCGATTGGACATTTATCTATCAAAAATACCCAGAATTACCAGACCTAATGACCACACACATTTTGGAAGGGTGAGTGACCCCCATGGCTCTGGGTTTTAGCGAGTCTCTGTTAGAGATAAGGATGGGATGCAGTGTGTGAGGGGAACATTATCCCATATCCCCTCATGAGAGATTCTCACAGCTTCTTCCAAAGCATCTGGTGCTGGCCACTGCTGGAGACGGGCTACTTTGCTTGATGGACCCGGGTCTGATCCAGTCTGGTGGTTCCCATGTTCCTCTACCAAGGTGCAGAGTTGACTTGCTGCAGCACCCACCCTGGGACACACCTCAGCCTAGATTTCAAGAGGTGCTGAGCACTCGCAGCTCCCACTCTCTGCTATTGGAGTGGTGGGTGCTCAGCAGCTATGAAAAGACAGACCCTGAATGACTCAACTCAGCATCCAAACAGAAGCGTTGGATGCTCCCAAAAAGTGTGTGTGTTGGACGGGGGCCCACCGGTGCCTGAAATCGGGCCTGCCCCCCCACACTGTCCCTTTCCCCAAGGCCCCTACTTGCCCTGCCTCTGCCCCTGAAAACCCACCTCACTCCTTCTACCCGAGCCGCTGCCTGCACATCCCCTCCCCATGAAGCCCCACCATCACATAGCCCCTTCCCCTGAGGCCCCATCCCACCCCTTCTCCCCAAGCCCCCATTCACTCCTCTCCACCCTCTCCCCCATCACTCGAAATTCTGGCTGTAAGCACTGGGAGCGTTTAGCCCTCCTACTTTTATCGGTGATGGGGCCAAGGCACTTGCCCCCCCTCATTCCAGTGCCCCTGCGTCCAAACCTGAAACCCTTTAAATCAGCAGCCACTTAGGAAAATGCTTGCCTGGAGTGTAGGGGACTGGACTAGATGACCCATGAGAAGTCTTCCAGCCCTACACGTCTAGGATTATCACTGTGTAATGTCCCCTTGGTGTTTCAGGTCAGGTCAACTGTCCTGATGGCTTCTGTCAGTGAGGGGCTGAGGCAGATAATTTGTCTTCTCAGCGTGACTTGACTGGCAGCAACAGTAAAGGGCGCCAGGAGAGAAGGCTGCCATGGACCTGTTTGACTCTGCCTCCATTACTGTCTGGGCGTCAGGGACCACAGGTCTTGAACATCAGGCTACAGGGCCCTTAGGCACTAGTAAACCCCTGTGACAAAGTGGGTTTTTCCTCCTTATTATGTTGTACACAAGCGTATTTGAGTCTTACATTTTTGCATGAACACTGTGTGTGCCTCAGTTTCCCTGCTGTGCTGCATCAATCACTAAGTGGTGGGAATAAGGCTGGGTGACTTTTGCTGAAGGCCTCAGGACCAGGTGAGCTGGCTCCAGCTGCCTGCATGTCAGCGATGGCTGGTGCCCTTCCTCACCTGGGACTAAAGAGGGAGTGTGATGTTGCACTCCATATGCTTTCTGAATATATGCTTATAAATGTAAATATGATGTAACTGGAATATGCTTTATTCAAAAAAGTGTCATTACAAAGCTTATCATCTACTGAGTGTGATCATTCTATTTGTTTGCAGGTATTATTTCTCTGTCTAGAGTTAGGAGAATAAGGGCTTGTCTACAGCACACAGCTTTTAGTGACCAGGCTTGGGGAGCAAACAGCTGTGCATATCTCTCTATCAGTGTCACAGAGGGTGGAAAATGTATGAGTTTATCCTGCATAAGTTTTATACAGAGTAAAACAGATTTATTTGGGGTATGGATCCCATTGGGAAATGGGTGTCAGGATGCTAGCGTGGTAATCTGCTGAACTGTATTTGGTTACAGTCTGCTCCTTTGAGGGGCTGGCCTTGGCCTATGTTGCAGCAGGCTGGCTTATCTGGCACAACAAGGCAGGGTTCTGGAGTCCCAAGCTGGCAGGGATAACGGGCTCAGAGGTAATTTCAGCTCATCAGGTGGCAGTCCCAAGGAGGTCTCTGTGATCCAAACTGTCACAGGGGCATGCACCCAAGAGACACTTTGCCCAGAAAGCGAGACAAACAACAGGAGGAGGAGCAACAGGCATGTCAGAGGTCAGGCCTCTGGAAGCTGGGCAGTCTGCTGTGGGGGACTTATAAAGAGGGGAGTCTGGGGTGTCCAGCCCAAGGTCCCCCAAGATGGAGTTTGCTAAAAGTCACTGATTTCTGTGCTAACGAGCTCTGTTCTACACTCTGTTCCTTTGATAAATAAACCTTCTGTTTTACACATTGGCTGAAAGTGACAACTGACTTCAGAGTCGATGTGCAGGGCCCTCTGGCTTCCCCACAACCTCCTCTTTCATTGTGGGGGTTTCACCGTGACTCGGATGATGTGGGAGTTGGCGGCGATGACTGGGCAGGCTATGGTGTTCTCTCCGCTGTCAGCCAGGCTTAGGGAGGCTCAGGGAGGGCCCAGGAGAGCCGGAGGGGGCAGGGGGGCTGGTTTGCTTCACTGTGGTGAAATTCTTTGTCTTGTTCTTGCTGCTGTGATCACAGATCTGTGGGTGGGGGAGCACGAGAAAGGAGCCAACCTCCCTCAGCCCTTGCTAATGCCAGAATCCAGGCCCCAGTCATGTATAACAGCCCCCACCTCTTCACTCCCAGGGCACCAGCTCCCTCCTGCCCTCCTGCTTCTCCAGCAGTTCACCGCACTGCCTGACAGCTGGGCCGACTGTGACATCATCGATGACATCTTTGTGAGCAGTAATGTCATTGGAAGCCCCTATCTCCCTGCTCCCCGAAACGGACAGACCCAGGAAAGTTGCTGATCCATCGGAGAGGGCTCAGAGAAGAGCCACGGGAACGATTAAAGGATTAGAAACCCTGCCTGATAGTGACGGGCTCAAAGAGCCCAGTCAGTTCAGTTTAACATAGAGAAAGTTAAGTCTGATCTCAGTGTGTAAGTACCTACACAGGGCACACACATATAACAACAGGCTCTTCTCCCAAGCAGAGAAAGATCTCACACAATCCAATGCTGGAAGTGGAAGCTAGACACATTCAGATTGGGAATAAAGTGGAGATTTCTAACAGCAAGAACAATTGGAACAATTTATAAGGGTTGTGGTGGATTCTCTATCATTGACCATTGTTCAATCAACGTGGGATATTTTTCTAAAATTTCGGCCCTGGGAATTTTTGGGGGGAAGGTCTCCAGCCTGTGAGATGCAGGGGATCAGACTGCATGAGCATAATGTTGCCTTCTGGTTTTGGAATTAGTGAATCAGTGAATAATGGGGATGCAAAGCCTCCAATGGGCCAGTTCCCCTGGTCAGATTCTCCTTGGCCTTGGTGTGATGTCTAGTCTGTAAGTTCCTCAGTATAGGGATCACGTCTCAGTTTGGGAAGTGTCAGGCACAGACCTTTGGGCCCCACTGGAAACAAGATTAAATAATAATATGCAGTTGTTCTTCAGTGGATCTCAAAGCAGTCTATAAAGGATGTCAGTGTCATTATTCTCATTTTACAGAAGGGGAAACTGAGTTACAGGGAGGCAAAGTGATTTGCCCAAGGCTCTCCTGCAGGGTGGTGGCAGAGTGTGGGAATAGAATGCAGATCTCCTGAGTCCCACCCCATATTCACAGCCTCTATGGATGTCATCCAGGGTCTACATCTCCTTGCCCCTTTGTGCATCAGTAACTGGTTAAAATAGAGGAAATAAGGGGGAATAAGTGGTTCATTTCACAATGGAGAGAGGTAAACAGTGGGGTCCCCCAAGGATCCTGTACCGGGACCAGTGCTGTTCAACACATTCCTTAATGATCCAGAAAAGGTAGTGAACAATGAAGTGGCAAAGTTTGGAGGGGACACAAAATTATTCAAGATAGTTTAATCCAAAGTTGACTGAGAAAAGTTACAGAGGGATCTCACTGGACAATGAAATGGCCAATTAAATTCAGCATTGATAAGTGAAAAATGATGCACACTGGAAAAAATCGTCCTAAATACACATATATAAGGATGGGGTCTAAATTAGCTGATACCACCCAACAAAGAGATTGTGGAGTTGTCATCGGGTAGTTCTTTGAAAATTTCTTCTCTATGCACAGCAGTGGTCAAAAAGGCTAATAGATCGTTAAGTACCATTAGGATATGGATAGAAAATGTTATGCTGCCACTATACAAATCCATGGTACGGCCACACCTTCAATAGTGTGTGCAGTTCTGGTACCCAATCTCAGTAAAGATATAGTGTAACTTGAAAAGGGTCAGAGAAGGGCAAGAAAGACAATTAAGGGTATAGAATGGCTTTCATATGAGGAGAGACTAAAAAGACTTGGACCGTTCAACTTAGAAAAGAGACAGCTAACGGGGGACATGACAGAGGTCTATAAAATCATGATTGGTGCGTAGAAAGTGAATTGAGAAATGTTATTTTCTTTTTCACACAATGCAAAAACCAGGGTGTCAAACCTTAGTCCCAGATTTGGACCTTAGCGTCCAAAATATGGGGGTTAGCATGAAAACCTCCAAGCTTAGTTACTAGCTTGGACCTGGTACTTGCTGCCACCACCCAAAAAATTAGAGTGTTTTGGGGCACTCTGGTCCCCCTGAAAAACCTTCCCTGGGGACCCCAAGACCCAAATCCCTTGAGTCTCACAACAAAGGGAAATAATCCTTTTTCCCTTCCCCCCCTCCAGGTGCTGCTGGAGAGATACACAGACACAAGCTCTGTGAATCCAAACAGAGTGACTCCCCCTCTCCGTTCCCAGTCCTGGAAACAAAAGCACTTTCCTCTTCACCCAGAGGGAATGCAAAAAACAGGCTAGCAAATCCAACACACACAGATCTCCCCCTGATTTCTTCCTCCCACCAATTCCCTGGTGAGTACAGACTCAATTTCCCTGAAGTAAAGAAAAACTCCAACAGGTTTTAAAAAGGAAGCTTTATATAAAAAAGAAAGAAAAATACATACAAATGGTCTCTCTGTATTAAGGTGACAAAATACAGGGTTAATTGCTTAAAAGAAATATGAATAAACAGCCTTATTCAAAAAGAATACAAATCAAAGCACTCCAGCACTTATATTCATGCAAATACCAAAGAAAAGAAACCATATAACTTACTATCTGATCTCGTTGTCCTTACACTTAGAAACAGAAGATTAGAAATCAGAAACTACTTCTCCAAAGCTCAGAGAAAGCAGGCAGACAGAAAACAAAGACTTCAGACATAAAATTCCCTCCACCCAAAGTTGAAAAAATCCGGTTTCCTGATTGGTCCTCTGGTCAGGTGCTTCAGGTGAAAGAGACATTAACCTTTAGTTATTTGTTTATGACACAGGGTAGCTGGTTTAATACAAAAAAGAGAATGTATGTTTTTTAATGGAACACAGAGCTAACCTATGGAACTCACTGCCAGGGGATGTTGTGATGGGAAAGGATTGAAAAAGACTTAGATAAGTTGATGGGGGATAGGTCCATTAATGGCTATTAGCCAAGCTGGTCAGGGATGCAAGCCCATGCTGCTGGTGTCCCAAAACCTCTGCCCACCAGCAGCTGGGATGGGAAGACAGGGGATGGATCACACAATGATTGACCTGTTATGCTCACTCCCCCGAAGCACCTGGCATTTGTCACTGTCGGAAGACAGGACACTGGGCTAGATGGACCATTTGTCTGTCCCAGTAGATGCCTTTTTGTATGTTCTCTGTGCTGTCTCCCTGAGGAGACTTGTACCTGGCTTCCATGCTGGCCCCAAAATGTGCTCACTTTGCCAATGAGGAAATTGAGCAGGAAAGAAACTTTCCCAAGGTGACACAGCAGGTCAGTGCCAGAATGAACACTAGAACTCCCGTCTCCCAATGTGCAGCACAGTGCACTTCCCATGGCTTTATTGCACGTCCCCCTTGGCTGCTGCTCTCCTTGGCCATTAAGAGTGCAACTCGGATGCAGCTTGTCACAGACGAGCACACACCGTGCTCTCGCTCTCACAAAGTGATTTTACCTTTATGCTTTCTTGTGTTGTTGTTTCCCTTCAACTTAGAAGAAGATTCACTCAGTCTGGCTGTTTTCTGTGGCAGGACGCTGTGCTGTTACAGCCATGTGTGCCCCAGGATATTAGAAAGACAAACTGGCAGAGGAAATAGCTTTCATTGGACCCAAATTCTGTTGACGGGAGAGACCAGCTTTCGACGTTACGCAGTGGAAATACATAATAAAAACATCCCTACAGTTCCAATGAAAACTTGGGCTTAATTTTCAAGTCCCAAAGCATTTTCTGTGTCCTGCTTTAGCTCAGCAGGGAGCTCCTGCTGCATCACCAATGAAACACATTGATCACCTGTTTCAGGATCTCTTTTGTTGTCACCCCATAAACGATGGGGTTTAACATGGGGGGAATGAGCACACAGAGGTTGGTCAGTAGGCTGAGATTATAACCTGGAATGATGTGTCCAAATTGGTGTGCAAAAATGGGGAAAAAGGCTGGTGTGTAGAACATCAGTATGACACAGAGGTGAGAGCTACAGGTGTGGAGAGCCTTGAGCCGGGCATCCTTGGAGGGGAGCCGGAAGACGGCCCTGAGGATCAGTCCATAAGATACAGCAATGAGCACAGCATCCAAACCGATTGCTAAAATAGCCATGACTATGCCATACCAGACACTGACTGTGATGTCACAAGCCAGCCAGGCTATGGCCAGGTGCTCACAATAGATGTGAGGCAGGTGGTTGGTTCTGCAGAACTTCAGCTGCTTCACGAGAAAGATGATGGGGAAAATGATACAGAAAATTCTTGTGACAACTACCAGCCCCATCTTCCCGATCACAGACTTGGTTAGTATGATGGTGTATCTCCGGGAGTCGCAGATGGCAATGTACCGATCAAACGCCATGGCCAGCAGGATGGCCGACTCGGCAATAAAACTGACATGGATGAAGAACATCTGGGTCAGGCAGGCAGCAGAAGAAATTTCCCCCGCTCTAAACCAGAATACAGCCAGCATCTTGGGCACTGCTGTGATAGATAACAGCAGATCAACAGCAGCCAGCATGGACACGAATAGATACATGGGCTCATGGAGGCTTCGTTCTGTTAGTATGATGAATACTAGGAGAGAGTTCTCAAAAAGTGCCACAACGTACATCAGACATAAGAGGATGGAGATCCAGACATGAGACTCCTTCGTACCTGGGATGCCGGTCAGGATGTAGGTCATAGGAGCAAAAAAGGTGTGATTGTCAGCTGGCATCATGCACCATCACTTGGATCTTCTATTCAATTTCCATGAACTAACAGCAAAAGAGACAATCAGTGAGAAGGTGAGTAGTGGCTAGGACTGGACTGCATTTGTTACAGCGTGACATGTTCCCCCCTAAGTGTCACCTGGGACTGGGTTTTCATTGAGCCCTCTGACCCACCCATCTGTGCCCCCCTCACACTGTGCTGCTCCGACAAGCTGCAGACCTGCTCCCCATCTTACACTTACACCAGCATCCACACACGCAGGGACACACCCCGTTGCAGTTACATGCAGGCTCTAACCAGCCACTGCATGAACCAACAATAGAGAGGCTGCAGCCAAATTAACCACCAGCTTCCCAGATTCGTACCCACACTGGAGTGTAAACCTAGAATGTTACAGTCTTAACCTGCGCAGAGAACTGTACAGCGTAAGCTCATAGAATTCGCCCCCTCCCTGAATGTGGAAAGGAATATACAACAACCTCTGCCAGTCGAGCTATGATTTTTCCAGGCACTTCATTCCAACTCATTAGTGTAGATAAAGCAAAAACACCTTTATTAACTACCAAAGATCGATTTTAAGTGGTTATAAATGTTAGCAAACAGATCAAAGCAGATTACCTAGCAAATAAACAAAAATGCAACCTAAGATTCATATAGAATCTTAAAATCTATTTTTCATAGTTAATAAACTTATTCTGTTATAATCTAAACCATTGAGCTTTGACTGGAGTGCTTGCGGAAAATCTTGGCTTGGTTAACCCAAGTGTGCATGGTTGTCTTCACACTGAGTGATAGGTGCAGGGGTATTAAACACACACACTGCCCAGATTTGACCAGGGAAGGATGGTACTGCTCTGGGGAACTGGCCTGGACAGCTGGTGGTTAAAAAGCCTGTGTCCAGTTGCAGCTGGGTGTGTCTCTACCTGTGTGAATGCTGGTGAAAGTGCAGGTGGGAGGGCTTTGCAGCTTGTCACAGCAGTACAGGGTGAGAGGGAGCCCAGGCTGTCAGCGGGCTCAGAGGTACCCCAGTTCCAGATGGCACCCTGGGGAGAACTTGTCACATTCAGTATCAAAGCAGCCCTTATAATTGGTTTCTCCTGAGTTATTTTGGACATTTGCAGCTATGCTGCTTAAAACCAGCTAATTTCTGCAAACCAGAACGGACCCAGTCCTGGGGTTCTGACTAATTTTAATGGAAGTGCTGCCTGAATGAAGATCTCGGGATTTGGGGTGCAGAATATTACAGGGCCTGAGGAGGTTTCCAATGTGGTTTACTCTGAACAGTCACATAACCAAGAATGGCCTAGTCCAGAGCCCATTGAGTTCACAGCAAGACCCCTGGTGACTAATGTGGGAGTGGATCAGGGTAACCAAGTGACCTCTTCCCAACACCGAACCTCAGCGCAGTCACAGGAGTGTATCTCAGAGCCCCGGCTCCCGTCCTGCCCCTGCAGTCAGAGTTACACACCCCCATTCTAGCCACCTCCAGCTCAAACATTTCCTAGGTTTCATGTTTCCATTTGCTCCTTCACCGATTCAATCCACGCAAACGACTCACCAGGCTCCGGCCCTAGCTGGGGAGGAGGAATCTCTGCCTGTGAGCGGGTCAGGGAGCTGCAGGCGGCAGGGAATCTGCACTGACCAGGGCTGAGGTACAGGGATATTTATACTGCTGCCCTGGGAATCCCAGGGGGAGCTCAGAGCCAGCACGGAGCCCCAGGGACCTGCCTCTGTGCCTGGCTCAGGTGGGGAAGAGCAGCAGGGAATTAACCCTTTCCTCCTCTTATGTGATGAAATGGGACTGTTCTTACTGTGGTCTGTGAATGCTGAGTGGGGGGTGTTGGCCTGGAAGGACAGTCTGCACTGGGGGATTGGAGACTGGCCTGAGGAAGGAGACCTGAGCATGTAACGCTAGAATCCAGGAAGGGGTTAGAGGCCAGGTGACACCTCTGCCTGGGACACTGAACAGAGGTTGAAGGAGAGGCTGGAGGGGGGAGTTTTTCAGCTTGGAAGCTGGCTGGGAAATGGAGACAGGCACCAGATGGGGCTCAGGTCTCTCAACGGGGCTGGGGCCTCCCTGGGGCCCCAGATGGACCTAACTAAAGGGGGTCCTGTTGTCTGTACCGGCAAGACCTGTCCTGGACTGTGTTCCTGTCATGTAAATAAACCTCTGTTTTACTGCCTGGCTAAGTGTCTCGTCTGACTGCGAAGTGGGGGTGCAAGACCCAGTGGCTTCCCCAGGACCCCACCTGGGCGGACTCGCTGTGGGAAGTACATGGAGGGGCACATGCTGAATGCTCCAAGGAGAGACCCGGGAGGTGAAGCCATGTGAGCTTCTTGCCCTGAAGACAGTCTGCTCCGAAGGAGAGGAGGCTCCCCAAAGTCTGGACTGGCTTTGTGGGGAGCAGTTCCAGAGCATCTCTCGCGGACTCCGTGACAACTGGTGGCAGCAGCGGGATCTACTGCACCCTGTGGACGGAGCTTGGAGAAACTGGAGAGGGTCCAGAGAAGAGCAACGAGAATGATTAAAGGTCTTGAGAACATGACCTATGAAGGAAGGCTGAAGGAATTGGGTTTGTTTAGTTTGGAAAAGAGAAGACTGAGAGGGGACATGATAGCAGTTTTCAGGTATCTAAAAGGGTGTCATCAGGAGGAGGGAGAAAACTTGTTCACCTTAGCCTCCAATGATAGAACAAGAAGCAATGGGCTTAAACTGCAGCAAGGGAGATTTAGGTTGGACATTAGGAAAAAGTTCCTAACTGTCAGGGTAGTTAAACACTGGAATAGATTGCCTGGGGAAGTTGTGGAATCTCCATCTCTGGAAATATTTAAGAGTAGGTTAGATAAATGTCTATTAGGGATGGTCTACACAGTATTTTGTCCTGCCATGAGGGCAGGGGACTGGACTCGATGACCTCTCAAGGTCCCTTCTAGTTCTAGAGTCTATGAGTCTATGAGTCTATGAGCTTCCTGCACTAAGTGACTGGGGAGCAGTAAAGCTAAGGGGGATTGACGGGGACCAGGTGGGCTGGAGATTCAGAGAGAGATGGTTTCAGGGAGCGATTCACCCCTGGGAATGTGTGACCAGAGAAAAGGCTCTCGCAGTAACAGGGTCCCCTGGGGGATCGCAGCAAGCGGTCCCAGGGGCGGAGGAGTCTGCAGCTCGACCTTGGCAGAGAGGGCGTGACCTGAAGAAGGACTGGCGCACTAAAGGTCTCCCTGGAATGGTGGAAAGCTGAGAGCACAGGCCGGCGAGTGGCCAGCAGGAAGATGTATGCTAAACGCCTTAAGAGCGACCTTGTGGAGCTGTGCAGGCAGAGGGGGCTGCGCACTGGGAGGTCCACCAAAGAACAGCTAATTGCCCAGCTGGAGGAGAAGGATCGCTTGGGTGAACAGAGCCCTGTCCCTGAGAGAAGCCGCCCAGCGGATGCAGTGTGGGCCCCGGAGCCTGACATGGATGGGAGGTGTCAGACGGCTGCAGAGGACATCCCGAGACCCTGCCTACCTATACCTAGGGGAGGGGTTGGGGGAAGCCCAGTGAATACCGAGGGCACCCTGACCCTGGCAGCCAGCAGGGGATCGTTGCGGCGGAGCTCTCCGTCCTTGGAACGGATTCGGCTGGAATATGATAGGGAGCTGAGATGGGAAGAGCTCAAGTTAAGGAGGCAAGACCTGAAGTAGGAGTGGGAGGAACGGGAGAAACAGCGAAAGCATGAACTGGAGCTGGCCCGGCTGAGGAGCAGTGGGCACCTGGCTGAGGTGAGTGAGGGGGGACCCAAGACTATAAAGAGCTTTGGTAAGTGCTTCCTGGCCCAGTGTAAGGAGGGAGAGGACATAAATACCTTCCCAACAGCCTTTGAGAATGCCTGCGAGGTGCACAGGGTTGACCCTGGAGACAGGACCCAGTTTCTCACCCCCTTACTGGACTCCACAGCCATGGAAGTGTACAGCCAAATGAAAGGAGCAAAAGCAGAGGACTACAAACTGTTCAAAAAGGCCCTGCTCCACAACTTTGGGCTGACTCCTGAGATGTACTGAAAAAAGTTCCAGAGTCAGCGCAAAACCCATGAGGTCACATAGCTACAACTGGCCAACCGGGCGCAGGGGTATGCCCACAAGTGGGCAGGTGGGGCCCAAGCTAAAGAGGACCTGCTTGACCTATTGGTACTGAAGCACCTGTCTGAGCAGTGCCCGTCCTACCTGAGGTGATGGTTAATAGACCAGAAGCCAGAGCACCCGCAGCATGCAGGCCAGCTGGTCGACCAGTTTGTGAACAGTCAGGCACGGGATAAGAGGGAGGAGTCCCAAAGGAACAGGCCCACCACAATGTGGAAAGAGGGTGACCTTGGGATCTCCCAAAGAGGAAACATGGAGAACCTCTTCCTAAGGGAACATCTAGCATCAGGGCCAACCGACCTGCTTGAGGGGACCCATGGGACATGGGCTGCTATTACTGTGGCCAGAGAGGCCACATACGGACCCAGTGCCCCAGGCTCAGGGACAGACTGAGCAGAACAAACCTACAGATGGTCAACTTGTTAGAGATCCAGTTGGATGAAGGGACGACGGCGCAGGCAAGGGGCGCTTATAGCTTTCCAACTGCTCAGGAGGGAGAAGTGCCCCAGGCCAGCTTCCTTGGGGGGCTGGATGCTCCGGATACAGGGTTCTCCATTTACAGGGTGGACACGGGGCGGTCCCTGCGGAGCGAATGTCTTGTTCCCCTGGAGGTGGATGGGAGGAACGTCAATGGATACTGGGGCACGGATGCTGAGGTGACGCTGGCCCGGCCCGAGGTGGTAGCTCCAGATCAGGTGATGTTGAATATCTACCTAATCCTGACAGGAGAGTGGGTCGGACCCCATTCAGAGTGTCCATGGCGAGGGTACACCTGAAGTGGGGGGCCAAGGAGGGCCCCAAGGAAGTGGGGGTACACCACCATTTGCCCACGGAGGTGTTAATGGGGGGGATCTGGAGGACTGGCCAAGCAACTCCCAGGGTACCCTAGTCGTAACCCGTAGCCAGAGCCGGCGAGGGGCACTGCACCCTGACAATGGGGAGGGTACCTTGCCTGAGGCACAAGCCCCTAACCTGGTTGGGAGGGAGTGCCCAGAGACACAGCTCAAGGAGGCTGCAGCCTCAGACCCAGCCGGTGAGAGAGAGCAGGTGTCCATCCCTGTCCCAGCTGCTGAGTTCCAGGCCGAGTTGCAGAAAGATCCCTCCTTGCGGAAGATAAGGGACATGCAAGGCTGGCTTTAGGAAGTGCAGGGCCCAATTTGAACATTTTCGGCGGAGCCCTGGCAGGGATGACTTAAAAAAAAAAGTGGAAAAAAAAGCCTTTCATTTCTTTCATGCATTATTTACTTTCCATAACTATATGAATAATAAAATTATATATTATATACATTGCATCATATATGCTGTTGATTGGCTATTAATGAGCGCCATTTCACATGTGTGGGTCCCCGCCACTCCCTGGGGGTGTGCACATGTGTTGGTCCCAGCTGCTCCCTGCCCCCCTCATTGAAGCAGATGTGCAGGGTTACTGCCCTGGAAACTGCAGGGCAGCAGTGGATATGGGGCTGGCTGGAGGCAGGGCAGGGGCTGACTGGAGGTAGGGTCTGGCTACAGGCAGGGCAAGGGGTGTGGGGCTGGTTGGAGACAGGGGATGTGGGGCGGGCTGGCTTCAGGCAGGGCTGCAGGGGGGTGCAGCAGGGGTTTGCAGGTCTGGAGACAGCGAAGTTTGGAACTGGCTGGCTTCAGGCAGTGGGGTGCAGCAGGGCTTGACTGGAGACAGGGCAGAGGGTGCGGGCTGGACAGGGTGTGCAGGGCTGGTGCAGACAGCAGTGTGTGGGGGGCTGGCTGGCTTTGGGCAGGGCTGCAGGGGTGCGTGGCAGGGGTTGGCTGGAGACAGGACAGGGGGTTTGGCAGGGGCTGGCTGTGGGTATGGGGTGTAGAGCTGGCTACAGCCAGCGGAGGCCGGACTGGCGTGGGCAGGTCAGCAGGTGCAGCAGATGCAGCTGGAACCCCAGCACTTTAAGTAGCCCCCAAACCCCCTTCTACCCCGTCCCGGACCTTTTAAATAGCCGCAGGAGCGCTGGGAATGCATGGGGGATGGGGGACTCCGGCGGCTATTTAAAGGACCGGGATGGCAAAGGCAGCTGGAGCCCTGGGCCCTTTAAATAGCCCCCGGAGCCCCTCACTGCCTCAGGGCTCTGGGGGCTATTTAAAGGGCCCAGAGCTCCAGCCAGGGTCGCGGGGCTTGCCGCGCTCCAACCGGAGCTGCCAGTATTGCAGCACTCCGGCCGGAGAGCGCAAAGCCCCGTCGCCCCGCTCTCTCGGCTGGAGCCCCGGCTGGAGCACATCAAGCTCTGCTGCCCCGGCTGGAGCTCTAGCTGGGAGAGCGGGGCCGCCCCACGCTACCACCAGCGCTTCGCTCAAAGGAGCGGGACCATGGAAGACCCCAGAGCAGACTGCAGCCGGGGACCGGGGTAAGTTAAAAAAAAAAACTAAAAAGGTGCCTAAGGCGCTAGGACCTCTTAGACTCGGGGCCTGATTCCCCGGAATCGGTCGAATCGGCCTAAAGCCGGCCCTGGGGACCTGGCCAACCTCAGTGCGGTACAGACCATGGGGGGAGGTTGCCGGAAAAGGTTCCTGTGGGAGAAGGGGTTTCTGTACTGAGAATGGGATCCCCCAGGGAAAATGGAGTCGGGGGGATCAGGGGAGCTGGTGGTACCCCGGAAGTATCGCCGCCAGCTGTTGTGCCTGGCCCATGACATCCCCCTCTCAGGGCACCAGGGAACCTGGCGTCCCCAGCAGAGGCTGCTACGCAACTTTTACTGGCCTGGGGTCATTACTCATGTCCGACAGTACTGCCGCTTCTGAGACCCCTGCCAGAGGGTGAGGAAGGCCCAGGACAAGGGGAAAATGGCTTTAGGACCCTTGCCCATCATAAAGGAGCCTTTCCAGAGGGTGGCCAAGGTCTGAAGGGGGGCTCTGAACCAAGAGAGCCTGAATCACAGCCCTGCAGACTGGAACGTTGGGAGAAGACCCCAGCCCAGCTTGAACCCCAGGGATATTGGGGTGGGAAAAGGGCACGGGCCGCATAAACCTTCCCACTGCAGACTGCAGGTGCCATGGAGCACCCCTGACCTAAAGGGGGCATGAAACTAGAAGGGCCTGGTGTAATTCTCACCAACGAATGGGAGGGATGTTGGGGCATCCATGGAAACGTGGGTTGGTTCAAACTTCTCCAGGTCACTGGCTGAAGTGACCCTGCTCAGTTCGGTCTCGAAGGGGGAGAGATGTGATGAAATGGGACTGTTCTTACTAACGCTAGAACCCAGGAAGAGGTTAGAGGCCAGCTGACACCTCTGCCTAGGAAACTGAACAGAGGCTGAAGGAGAGGCTGGGGGGAGTTTTTCAGCTTGGAAGCTGGCTGGGAAATGGAGATGGGCGCCCAATATGCGTCTAGTCTCTCAACGGGGGTGGGGCCTCCCTGGGGCCCCAGAAGGACAAAACTAAAGGGGGTCCTGTTGTCTGTACCAGCAAGACCTGTCCTGGACTGTGTTCCTGTCATCCAAATAAATCTCTGTTTTATTGGCTGGCTAAGAGTCATGTCTGACTACGGAGTGGGGGTGCAGGACCCAGTGGCTTCACCAGGACCCCGCCTGGGCAGACTCGCTATGGGAATTGCACGGAGGGGCACATGCTGAATGCTTCAAGGAGAGACCCAGGAGGTGAAGCCATGTGAGCTTCTTGCCCTGAAGAGAGTGTGCTCCGAGGGAGAGGATGCTCCCCAAAGTCCGGACTGGCTTTGTGGGGAGCAGTTCCAGAGCATCGCCCGAGGACGCCGTGACATCTCACTTGTTTGATCTGATCATTTCTCCTTTTGTATGTTATGTAGAAAGGTCGTTGTGACATTGAGGCCGAAAGCAAAAAGTTCCTTCTTCCTTGCAAACAGCCCATATCTCAGGCCTGACAAAATCACTACACCACACACAAGTCTTATGGAATATTTATCCATAAAGAGTGGCCCTCTGGATCCTTTCACTGAGGAGCCATTTTGTGGGGCGGAGAAGTTCTCATGAAAAATTGGTTCCTGGTTTTTGTGAATCCAGCCAGTTCTGCAGCAGACTAAACTTGCGGGGGAGGTGAGCCTACATTATTAGCAGAGTGTAGAGTCCTTCTCTTAGGATGGAAGAATCCCATGCACCACTCCAGGTTACAAGTGGCTAAGCAGCAGTTCTGCAGAGAAGGACCTAGGAATTACAATGGACAAGAAGCTAGATATGAGTCAGCAGGGTGCCCTTGTTGCCAAGCAGGCTAACGGCTTATAAGGCTGTACTAGTAGGAGCATTGCCAGCAGATCGAGGTAAGTGTTTATTCCCCTCTATTCGGCACTGGTGAGGCCACACCTGGAGTATTGCATCCAGTTTTGGTCCCCCTACTACAGAAGGGAGATGGACAAAATGGAAAGAGTCCAGCAGACGGCAACAAAAATGATTAGGGGGTTGGGGCACATGACTATGAGGAGAGGTTGAGGGAACTGGGGTTATTTAGTCTGCAGAAGAGAAGAGTGAGGGGGGATTTGGTTGCAGGCTTCTACTACCTGAAGAAGGGTCCCAAAGAGGAGGTCTAGGTTGCATATTAGGAAACATTATTTCACCAGTGGGATGGTGAAGCACTGGAATGGGTTCCCTAGGAAGATGGCAGAATCTCTATCCTTAGAGGCTTTTAAAGCCCAACTTGTCAAAACTTGGCTGGGATGATTTAGTTGGTGTTGGTCCTGCTTTGAGCCGGGGGTTGGACTAGAGAGCTAATGAGATCTCTTCTAACCCTGATATTCTATAATTTTATGATTCTATGAAAGATAACTATTGACCCAAGTTCTCATTTTGTGATTTCATATTGTATCCATTTGTTTCCACCTCTCTTTCATTTCTAGTTAACTCTCCTTTTTGCTTAACTAACCTGATTATTGTTTTATTATTGATGCTCACAAGCACCGTGTGTAATAAAAGAGTGGTGATTTACAGCAAAACTGAGTGTGACATTCTATAAGCTTCTTGTATCAGAGGGGTAGCCATGTTAGTCTGGATCTGTAAAAGCAGCAAAGAGTCCTGTGGCACCTTATAGACTAACAGACGTTTTGGAGCATGAGCCTTCGTGGGTGAATACCCACTTCGTCGGATGCAACTGAGAAAGTGGCTATTCACCCATGAAAGCTCATGCTCCAATACGTCCGCTAGTCTATAAGCTGCCCCAGGACTATAAGCTGCCCCAGGACTATAAGGTGCCCCAGGACTCTTTGCTGCTTATCAGCTTCTTGTAACTCCCATGTTCCTCATCTGTATATAATTGTGATATTGCTTATAAAGCAGGCCATGCAAGCTGTCAGGGGAAAGATTATGATCAGCTGAAAGTCACTATTCTCTCTAAATATGGATGTTATTAGTGTATATGAATTTATGAGACTTGTGTTTTATGGCTGGCACTAAAACGTGCTGTAAGGTGGGGAACCAACCAGATATTAGCTCCCCAAGGACAACAGCAAGGAAAGTAACCAGCGTCCGGGCGGGTTGTGAAATAGCCCATCAGCAGCCATTGTCCAGCAAGGGAGCTACAATTCAATGACTCACCTGCATAAGGCCATGCCAGGGGAACTGCTCAACCTTGCCTGGAGACTCAGGAGTGTCCCAGACATGCCTGGACTTGTGTTCTCCCAGCACATGGGACTGAGGGTATAAAACAGAACAAAGGGACCCCATGCTTGGCCTTTCTCCTGCCCCCACCTCTGCTGCAAGCAGCAAGGACAGAAGACTGAAGACTCCAACAGAGGGGACTGGCCCAAGTTTCAAGGGTGAAATATGTGTGCTAAGAACTACAGTATCCAGTGGGGTTATAGAAACTGCTTAATCCAGGTTTTGCCCCATCTAATAGGGTTTATATTTTATATTATTTTGATGACTAAAGCTGATTTTTTGCCTATCACTTACAATCACTCAAAATCTAACATTTGTAGTCAATAAATATATTTGACAGTTTGTCTTTACCAACGAGTTTGCCTGAAGCGTGTGGTAACTCTCCACAGGTGTTGCAAGGGCTGGTGTATATCCACTTTCCATTGATGAGGCAGGGAACCAGTTAATAAATGTGCACTGCTCGTCTTCAGCAGTGGAAGTCGGTGTGTTCCTGAGGTAGAAGGTTGGGAGCTGGGAGGATTTGGTTGGGCCTTTCCCTGTGTGATTCATGAGCGGCTTTGGGAGCATTCATGCAATCTAGCAGGGCTGGGGAGGAGCTCCTCATTCAGTTGTGCTGAGTGATAACAGCACCTTGAGGGGTTTGTTGCTGGTCATTAGCAAGGCATTGAGAATTATAGCCCAGGCTGCAGAGTTCAGGGGGCCCCACCCTCGCATCATCCGTCCCCCGAGCCCCCACCCTGTACCACCCCTTCCCCTGGGTCCCAGTCCCACCCCTTGCTCCCCAATCCCCTTCCCCCACTCATTTCTCTCTAACCCCTCCCTCTGTCATTCACCATTCTGGCTGTAAGCATTGGGAGGGCTTAACTCTCTAACTTCTATAAGTGATGGGGACATGGGCCTTGGCCCCCCACATTCCGGTGCCCCAGCGTCCAAACCTGAAACCCTTTAAATCAGCAGCCACTTAGGAAAATGTTTGCCTGGAGTGCAGCGGACTGGACTAGATGACCCATGAGATCCCTTCCAGCCCTGCAAGTCTAAGATTATCATTGGGTAATGTCCCCTTGGTGTTTCAGGTCAGGTCGACTGTCCTGATAGCTTCTGCCAGTGACGGGCAGAGTCAGAGATTTTGTCTTCTCAGTCCAGACTTGATAGGCGGCAATAGTAAAAGGTGGCAGAAGAAAAGGCTGACATTGGCGTGTTTGACTCTGTCTCGATTAGTGTCTGTGTGTCAGGGACCACAGGTCTTGAACATCAGTCTAGAGGGCCCTTAGGCACCAGCACACACCTGTTACAAAGTCATAACATTATATGTGAGCGTATTTGATTCTTACGTTTTTGCATGAATACTGTCTGTGTCTCAGTTTCCCTGAGTGCTGCACCAATGCAGAGGTGGTGGGAATACGGGTGTGTGACTATTGCTGAGGCCTTTGGGGTCAGGTGACGTCGCTCCAGCTGTCTGCATGTAAGCAATGGTCGGTGACCATAGTCACCTGAGAGCCAGGAGCGAGATGCAACCATGTGACAATTTGCCTAGGAAGAGAGACACAGACAAGGAGGAGGAGTAATGGGCATGTCAGAAGTCAGGCCACTGGAAGCTAGGCAGTCTGCTGTGGGGGACTCGCAGAGATGGAAGTCCAGGATGTCTGTCCTGGTCCTCCCAAGATGAATTTTCTGAAAGACAGGGGTTTTTTTGCTAACAAGTTCTGTTCTTCCTTTTCCATTCTGTCTGAGAGTCAAGGCTTACTGTGGAGTTGGGGTGCAAGGCCCTCTGGCTTCCCCACAAAATCCTTCCTTACCTTGGGGGTTTTCAACATGACTAAAAAGACTTGAGCTGTTCAGCTTAGAAAAAAGACCTCTAAGGGTGAATATGACAGAGGTCTATAAAATCATGCCTGGCGTGGAGAAAGTGAACAGAGAAATGTTATTTACTTTCTCACAATATACAAAACCAGAGGATACCCGATGAAATTAAGAGGCAGCAGATTTAATACAAACAAGAGGACATATTTTTTCACACAACAGAGATGTAACCTGGGGAACTCATTGTAAGAAGAATGAAGTGATGGCCAGAAGTACAACTGCATTGAAAAAAGAACTAGACACATGTATAACTGGAAAAACAAAGAAATAGAACAGTCTATGGAGGATTGATCCATCAATGGCTATTAGCCAAGACAGTTGTGCAACTCTTACTGAATTGGACAGGCAACGTAGTGACAGAGGATATGGTAAAAGCTGAAGTGCTCAATGCTTTTTTTGCCTCGGTCTTCACTGGCAAGGTCAGCTCCCCGACTGCTGCACTGGGCAAGACAGTGTGGGGTGGAGGTGAGCAGCCCTCAGTGGTGAAAGTACAGGGTAAGGACTATTTAGAAAAGCTGGACATGTACAAGTCCATGGGTCCAGACCTAATGCATCCAAGGACGCTCAGGGAGTTGGCTGATGCGATGGCAGAGACATTGGCTAGTCTCTTCAAAATTTTTTGGTGATCGAGGGAGGCCCCGGATGGTTGGGAAAAGGCAAATCTAACCATGTTTTAAAAAGAGAAGGAAGAAAACCCAGAAAACTACCGACCAGTCAGCCTAACTTCAGTCCATGGCAAAATCCTGAAACAGGTCCTCAAAGGATCCATTTTGAATCACTTGGAGGAGAGAAAGGTGATTAGGAACAGTCAATATAGATTCATCAACGGCCAGTCATGTCTGACTAAACTAATGGCCTTCTGTGATGAGATAACTGGCTCTGTGGATATAGGGAAAGTGCTAGATGTGATATATCTTGACTTTAGCAAAGTTTTTGATGTAATCTCCCACAGTATTCATGCCAGCAAGTTAAAGAAGTATGGGCTGGATGAATGGACTATAAGGTGGATAGAATGCAGTGACCCTGAGAGGGATTTTGGAGTTTGCATCTCTTTGTGGAAGGTACTGTAACAAAAATCAAGTTAATGCGTTCAATCCAGGGGTGACTGGGTATAATTCTAGGGCTTGTGTTATACAGGAGGTCAGATTGTGGTTCCTTCTGGCCTTAAACATTATGAATCTCCATGTTTGCTGTTGGGTGGTGTGTGGGAGACTGTGCTGCCCTAGACATGTCCTCTTGGGGTGGATCTCCAGGTCGAGGAGGCCTATGATGACACAGTCAAAGCCACCCCTGCTCAGGTTCTGGGATGTGCACTGGAGGGCCATGCAATCCCTGTGCTGCCTCCCTCAGGAGACTTTCTCCTGACTTCCATGCTGGCCCCAAAGTGTGCTCACTTTGCCACAGAGGAAATTAAGAAGGAAAGAAACGAACCCAAGGTGACACAGCAGATTGGAGGGAGAACGAAGTCTAGAGCACCTGTCTCCCAAAGTTCAGCACAGTGCACTTTGCATGCTGTATGGCACCTCCCCCTTGGCTGCTGCTTTCCATGCACACACCGTGCTCTCTCTCTCTCATGGTCACTTTAAGCCTGTGCTTTCTTGGTTTGTGGTTTCCCTTCAATTTAGAACAGAGACTTATTCAGTCTGGCTGCTTTTTGTGGAAGTGAGCTGTGTTGTTGTAGCCATGTGTATCCCAGGATATTACAGAGACAACATGAGGAGGAAAGAGCTTTCATTGGACCCAAATTCTGAGGTAAGAGAGACCAGCTTTCAACCTTACGAAGTGGAAGGACATAGTTCAAACACCCCTATAATTCCAATGAAAACCTGACTTTAATTTCCAAGTCCCACAGCATTTTCTGTTGCCTCCTTTAGCTCAGCAGGGAGCTTCTGCTGCAGCATCAATGAAACACATTGATCACCCGTTTCAGGATCTCTTTTGTTGTCACCCCATAAACAATGGGGTTTAACATGGGGGGGAAAAGCACATAGAGGTTGGCCAGGAGGTTGAGAATATAACCTGGGATGATGTGCCCAAACTTGTGTGCAAAGTAGGAGAAAACAGATGAGATGTAGAACATCAATATGACACAGACATGGGAGCAGCAGGTGTGGAGAGCCTTGAGCCGGGCATCCTTGGTGGGGAGCTGGAATACGGCCCTGAGGATCAGTCCATAAGATACAGCAATGAGCACAGCATCCAAACCAATTACTAAAATAGCCGTAGCTACGCCATACCAGATACTGACTGTGATGTCGTCGCAGGCCAACCGGGCTATGTCCACGTAGTCACAATAATTGTGAGGCAGGCGGTTGGTTCTGCAGAACTTCAGCTGCTTCACAAGAAAGATGACGGGGAAAATGAAACAGAAACTTCTTGTGACAACTGCCAGCCCTATCTTCCCAATCACAGACTTGGTCAGAATGATGGTGTATCTCAGGGGGTTGCAAATGGCAACGTACCGATCAAACGCCATAGCCAGTAGGATGGCCGACTCGGCCATAAAACTGATATGGATGAAGAACATCTGGGTCAGGCAGGCAGCAAAAGAAATTTCCCCTGCTCTAAACCAGAATAGAGCCAGCATCTTGGGCACCGTAGTGGTAGATAACAGCAGATCAACAGTGGCCAGCATGGACACGAATAGATACATGGGCTCGTGGAGGCTTTGTTCTGTTAGTATGATGAATAGTAGGAGAGAGTTTCCAAAAAGTGTTGCAATGTACATCAGACAGAAGGGGATGGAGATCCAGACATGAAACTCCTCCGTACCCGGGATGCCGGTCAGGATGTAGGTCATGGGGTCAGAAAAGGTGTGATTGTCAGCTGGCATCATGTGCCATCATTTGGATTTTCTGTTCAGTTTCCTGTAACTAATAGCAAAAGAGACAATCAGTGAGAAGGTGAGTGTCGGCTAGGACTGGACTGCATTTGTTACAGTGTGATGGGTTCCACCAGGGGAACCACATGGAACTGGGGTTTCATTGAGCCTTCTGACTCCCCCAGTCTGTGCCTCCCTCACACTGTGCTGCTGTGACAAGCTGCAGATCTGCTCCCCATCTTACACTTACACCAGCATCTACACACGCAGGGTCACACCCCGCTGCAGTTACATATAGGCTCACTGACCAGCCACTGCATGAAACAACAATAGAGAGGCTGCAGCCAAATTAATCACCAGCTTCCCAGATTCGTACCCCCACTGGAGTGTAAACCCAAAATGTTACAGTCTCACCCTGCATAGAGAACTGTACAGCGTAAACTCATAGAATTCGCCTCCTCCCTGAATGTGGAAAGGAATATACAACAGCCTCTGCCAGTTGAGCTATGATTTTCCCAGGTACTTCATTCCAACTCACTAGTGTAGATAAAGGCAAAACAAGTTTATTACATACCAAAAATAGATTTTAAGTGATGATAAGTGATACCAAGCAGATCAAAGCAGCTTTCCTAGCAAATAAACAAAACCTGAAACTAGTCCTAAAATGCTAAAAAGATAGGCTTATGTAATAGCAAATTCTCACCCTGGCAGATGGTACAAGCAGGGTGGCAGATTCTCAAGATACAATTGCACTTGCTTTACAGCTTGGAAGCTACAGATCTTTCAGACACAGGTTGGAAATCCCTTTAGCCTGAGTCCAGCACTTCCCCCCAGTTCACACTTTGTTCCTTGGGTGTTTCCAGGAGTCTTCTTGTGCGGAGAGTGAAGAAGAAAAGATGAAGCTATATGCTATAGCTTTAGCATACGATGGGAAACCTCTGTGTCAAAGCTTGTTTCCCACACCAGTTTGTTGAAAGATTCAGATATCTCAAGATGGAGTCCAGAGTCACATGGGCTGGTCACACACCCCTGCAGAGTGATAGCCGCCATTATCCACAGGCTGTCTGGAGCACTCTCAGGAAGGCTCATCACGTGGGAGAGAAGTTTCTACTAAGGCCTATTGTTTACTCTAATGGGTCGTTGGCTTGAAAAGCCCCTTCCGGAGCAGCTATCTAGACTGAAGGCATCTTGCCTAGTGGGCGTAACCAGGTGTACCCACAATTGAAGTATAGATACATAGTCAATATTTATAACTTTAGCTACAAAATATGTATGTGCACAGAAATAGGATAATCATATTCAGCAAATTAGAACATTTCCAATGACACCTCACATGATTTTTCTTATACAAAAAATGCATCATAATAATATCACTGTGAAGAATATGTGGTGCAGTGTCACAGAGAGAATTATAGATACCATGAAAAACTTCATGTGACAGCTGCCTGTCGGGTGGGACCATAAATCCAGAAACACTCTCCTGCTACGGAATGTCTCCAGGTTTGGACGGTTCTGGCCCCAGGTGAAGCAGGTCGCGCCCTCCTGGTGTTGCTGTTCACAGCAGAATGTCTCCTCCTCGCATTTGCTGCAGTCACCCTGAGGGCTCCAGCGGTGACTGCGAAAGTGAGTTAAAGCAGCCACACAGCTGGTTCTTCTTTCACTTACACTGGTTTCATACTCACCACTGCGGAGTCTCTCCCAGTTTATAATGGGGTAAGAGCAGAACCTCTTTCCTTCACAATCCTCCTACTGGATCCTACTGGCTCTGTGGCCTTGACCGAAACGACACTCAAGCCTACGAGAAAACTCATTCACAAGCAACTCCCATTGAGTTTTATGAAAATATTCACCTGAGTAAAGTTGCAATTTTTTTTTAGGATTTGGTCCTAAATATGTGGGACAATCTCAGTTAAGATCTGGTCGCCACTCCAGATCTACACTGGGATAACTACGTTGCCTAGGTGTGTGGAAAACCCCTCCCGCCTCCTGAGCGACCTAATCCCCTATATAGGCAGCGCTCTGCCAGCGGGAGAGTTGCCTCTCAGAGAGGAGGATTAACAACGCTGACAGTAGAGCTCTCACCCATCAGCACAGAGTCTACATTAACGCACCACAGCGGTGCAGCTGCGCTGCTGCAGTATTTTAAGCCTGGAAGTGTTACCTGAGTGAAGGCCTCGGGATTTAGGGTGTAGAATATTACAGGGCCTAAGTAAATCTCAAATGAAGTTTACTCTGCACAGTCAGGGCTCAGAGCCAACATGCAGCTCCAGGCACCACCCCTCTGTGACTGAATCAGACGGTCAAGAGCAGCAGAGAATTAACCCTTTCCTCCTCTCACTTGTTAGATCTGATCATTTCTCCTTTTGTACATCATTTGGAAAACTCATTGTGACACTCACGCCCCCGGCAAAGAGTTTCCTCTTCCTTGCAAACAACTTTCATTTCAGACCTGACAAACTCACTACACCACACACAATCTTTACCCATAAAGAGTAGTCTGACACTGCACCCCATATCCTTCACGGTGATATTATTATGATATGAGTATGGCATAGTTATGATGTATTTTATGCAAGAAGGTATCATCGGAAAAGTTATGATTTGCTGAACATGATTATCCTATTTGTGTGCATGTATCATTTTTCTATCTGAAATTATGAAAATTGACTATGTGTCTGTATTTCAAAAGTAGTGACACCCGGGTGACACCCACTAGCCACGATACTTTCAGTCTAGATAGCTGGGGGAGAATGGCCTATTCAGGGCAATGGACCATTAGAAAAATTAATAGGCCTTAGGAGAAGCTTATCTCTCAATCAGGGGAGCCTTCCTGTGAACGCTCCAGACAGCCTCCAAGTAATGGCTGCTATGACTCTACAACGACATGTGATGAGACCACATGTCTCTGGACTCCATCTTGGGATGTCAATATTCTTCCATAGAACTGTCTGGGAACCAAGTTTTGAAATAAAGGGATCCCAACACATTCAAAAGCTAGATAAGGCAGGGAGTGACGTGATCTGGGGTTCTTTACTTCGCCACAGAAGAAGACTTCTGGAAACAGCTGAGGAACAAAGACTCAAAAGGGAGAAATGCTGGACCCAGGCTAAAGGGATTTCTAGTCTGTGTATGAAACACCTGGAGATTCCCAAGCTGCAAAGAAATGCAGCTTGTGCCTTAAGAATCTAAAAATCTGCCTGTATCACGGTTAGGGTGAGAATATGCTAGTTCCTATCAAATCTGTTCAGTATATTAAGCTTAGGTTGCATTTTTATTTATTTGCTAGGTAATCTGCTTGGCATCACTTATAATCACTTCCAATCTCTCTTTTCTATTTAATAAACTTGTTTTGTTATAATCTAAACCGTGAGCTTTGACTGGAGTGATTGGGGAAAATCTCGACTTGGTTACCACAAGTGTGCATGGTTCTCTTCACATGGAGGGAGAGGCCAACGGGGTATTAAACACACACACTGCTCAGATTTAACCAGGCAGGATGGTACTGCTCTGGGGTCCTAGCCTGGAAAGCTGGTAGTTCAAAAGCCTGTGTCCAGTTGCAGCTGGGTGTGTCTCTACCTGTGTGAATGCTGGTGAAAGTGCAGGCAGGAGGATTATGCAGTTTGTCAGAGCAGTACAGGGTGAGAGGGAGCCCAGGCTGCAGGGTCAGTGGGCTCAGTGGTACCACAGTTCCAGATGCCACCCTCGGGGGAACCTGTCACAATCAGTATCAAAGCAGCCCTTAGAATTGGTTGCTCCTGGGTTATTTTGGACATTTACAGCTATGCTGCTTAAAACCAGCTAATTTCTGCAAACCAGAACAGACTCAGTCCTGGGGTCCTGATTGATTTTCATGGAAGTGCTGCCTGAGTGAAGGCCTCAGGATTTGGGGTGTAGAATATTACAGGGCCTGAGTAGATTTCCAGTGAGATTTACTCTGAACAGTAACGTAACCAAGAATGTCCTAGTCCAGAGCCCACTGAGTTGAACAGTAAGACCCCCAGTGACGTCCGTGGGAGTGGATCATGGTAACCCGTCGACCTCTTCCCAGCACCGAACCTCAGCATAGTCACAGGAGCGTATCTCAGAGTCCCGGTTCCCGTCCTGCCCCTGCAGTCAGAGTTACGCACCCCCATTCTAGCCAACTCCAGCTCAAACATTTCCTAGGTTTCATGTGTTTCCATTCGCCCTTCACAGATTCATTCCATGCAAACAACTCACCAGGCTGCGGCCTGAGCTGGGGAGGAGGAATCTCTGCCTGTGACCGGGTCAGGGAGCTGCAGGCAGCAGGGAATCTGTACTGACCGGGGCTGAGGTACAGGGATATTTATACTGCTGCCCTGGGAATCCCAGGGGGAGCTCAGAGCCAGAACAGAGCCCCAGGGACCTGCCTCTGTGCCTGGCTCAGGTGGGGAAAAGCAGCAAAGAATTAACCCTTTCCTCCTCTCACTTGTTTGATCTGATCATTTCTCCCTTTGTACGTTATTTAGAAAGGTCCTTGTGACACTGAGGCCCTGGCAAAGAGTTCCCTGTTCTTTGCAAACACCTCTCATCTCAGGCCTGACAAACTCACTACACCACACCAAGTCCTATGGAATGTTTACCCATAAAGTGTAGTGTTAGGGGCTTATTCCTTCACCCTCTCACTTCCCTGGTCCTTCTCGCATGAACAGAGACCAACAATACCTCAAGTCCGATGGTGCAAACAATTTGACGTATGTTGAGGTGAACTTCCAGCAAGTATGATTCCAGTTTCCTTCCTTAGTGTCCCCCTTCCCAGCTCTGACACCACAGAGCCTTGCCTGTGTTCCTCTTCCTGTTCCCATGCCCTGTTCCCTTATTTTATCCTTCAGCAAGACATGATTTTAATTCCCCCATCCCTGGTCCCTGTTTCCATTCCTGCCCCCACCCTCTTCCTGATTGACTGCAGACTATAAAGTAAAACCTGAGTTTTGCTTTGCTGTTCCTTAACCAATCATTTTACTGAAATTTAACTAACCAATCCTAACATATTGTAACATGGTTATTTAACCAATTATATTCCACCACCTTCATTGCTTTACACTCAACAAAATTAATGATACAGCAGACAGAAACAATCACAGAACCAGACAGAGACCATGCAAATAAACATACAAAACAATACAGAAGTGAGGATTTCATAACGACATCAATACAGACATAAGGGTTTTCCAGCTCTCTCTATTGATAAGTGAGTTCTTGCCAGACAGGATGCTATCAAACTAAGTTTCCTTTTTCATCTTCTAGGCTCTTCCCTTTCTCTGGAGGTGATGGAATATCAGGGCAGGATTGTATTCCTAATAGCCCAATAGCACCTTTTTTCAATGTGACTAGTTTTTAAAGTGAGGATGTGACCATACACTTCCCAGCTTATGGCTGCCTCTGCTGCTTAGCCGAAGAACCAGGCCTCAGACTGTCACAGTAAGAGAAGGCCATTACACAGACAGACAGTGATTTTGATTCTTTCTTTTATACCTCTATAACTACCTAAGTGATAAGAATACACCGAAATTCTTAAAAGTATAGGCCTTTGCAGAGAGGCCTGAATATCTATATCCTAACAAGTAGCATATAAAGGGGGTTTAGAAAGCTTGTAACTTGTCAAGCTTCATAACCATTGCAAAATGCATGTCCAGGTAACAGTTATGGATTTGGAGTATAAGTTAGTCACCATGGCATAGAGTGTCGAGGTGATGGCATCGTCCAGGAGGGCGTCGTCACCCAATCCTGATTAGCTGGGATGTAATGCCAAGCTCAGTTCTCCAGCCTTGCTCCACCCCAAGATTATCAATGGAAAACCATCAGAGACAACTGCAGACAATCAACACCTTTTGGAAGTAAATAAAGGGACATTACAACACATGGGATTGCCCTGCATATGAACAGAGACAAAAGACTGTTTCCGGATAACACAGAGTGGGGAAAGGCCCCCTGGATCCTTTCACTGAGGAGACATCTTATGATGCAGGGATATTCTCATGAAAAATTGGATAGAGAGGAGTCGCATCATAGGCGCATTTAACTCACACGATTTTAGCTATACACACTCGGCAAAACAAAACAAAAAAGTGAAAAATAACAATTTAAATCCTGTACTTGTATTGTGGGCGATTTCGCCCGCCATTCCACTCAATGAGCATTTGACTCTATGCAATTTTGACTTACACGCTGACTTCAGAACCTAATCCCACTTCCCTGTATTGGTTCTTATGAATCCAGCCAGCTCTGCAAACACACTAAACTTGGAGAGTGTGCAACCTACTTTATTAGCTAGGAAAAGGAACTATTGACCAAACTTTGCATTTTGTGATGTTATCCTGTAACCATTTGTTTCAATGTCTCTCTCGTTTCTAGTTACCTCTCCTTTCTTCTTAATTAAACAGACTTGTTTTATTATATGTGCTCCCAAGCACCGTGAGTAATACAAGATTGGTGATTTATGACAAAATTGGTTGTGACATACTATTGTGATGTTCTCCTGATGTTATCTGGACCAGTGATAGGCTAGTGCTCTCCAATCCTCATAGCTGGGAGAGAGCCTTGCCTTGCTTTGCTGTGAGAACCCCCCGCTCCTGGGCTGTTCACGCACAGCCTCCAGCATGTAAGCTGCTCCCAGCGCCGTGAGTCAGCACTTTTGTACAGGTGCTGCTTGGATTGTGCAACCAAATGACACTAGCCAATATCTCCGGTCCCAGACACAGCCCTAGGAACCTCCGTCTTGCATTATCCAGTTATTCTCGCTGCACAGTGCGAGCTTATACGAGTTTGTCAATTTAACAAAATAATTGATATGTACCAAGATTGTTATCTCAAGGGGAGTCACTGACACGCTTCAAATCAAATGCACTGTTTCAGGTAGAACAAACAAACACATTTATTAACTACAAAAGATAGATTTTGAGTGATTATAAGTTAAAGCTCAAGAAGCTAGATTTGGTCAAATGAAATAAAAGTAAAATGCAGCCTAAGCTGATCTTAACACTTTCAGTGCCCTTACAAATGTAGATGCTTCTCACCACTGGCTGGCTGGCTGCCCTTCAGCCAGGCTCTCCCCTTTGATCAGCGCTTCAGTGTCTTGGTGGTGGTGTCTGTAGATGGAGTTGGAAGAGAGAGAGAGAGAGCATGGCAAATGTCTCTTCCTTTTATCATGTTCTTTATTCCCTCCTGGTTTTACCCCCACCCCACTTCAGAGTTAGGTGAGCACTACCTCATCGTAGTCCCAAGGTGACCAAGGGGAAGGGGGTAATTCACTCGATAATCCAACAGATCTTTTGCTGCTGCCTAGGCCAGTGTCCTTTGTTCCTGTGAGACTGGGCTGGGTTTGTCCCATAAATGCCCTGATGGCGTGTGAACTGCACCTCTGTTCCCGGAGAGTTTTGCCTGCGTTTGTTGTAAGCCACGAGAAAACATTTTCAGCCTCCTAACTATATACATGAAATTACAACCTATAAGATAAAATTACTAGTACAACAATGTTCAGTGCATCATAAGCCTTCCGAAACACCTGACATTGCAAACTTTGCATTGGAAAGCACACAATCGTATTATAAGGATGAACATGGGGGTGCTGGGTATTCCCTGAAATACAGAGTGTCACACACTTGTCCCCTTATTTTACTGCAAAAGGGTTAGTCACTGACTATCTTGAAGGCAGTTTGTGTTATAGTTCTCTTGGCATCAAGCCATTAAGGCCACGAGGCAGCATGTCTCAGTTTCTCACTCACCTAGCGGAACAGGTGTCTTCACCGTGGTAAGCTAGAAGTTTGTTTACAGGTATTAATTGAAGTGTAGCATTAACATCCGTGTCAAAATTCTTATCCCCCAAACCAACATTAGTACCAATTTTTTTTATCACGCATGTGCACTTACAAGTATCTGTATGATACCACACCCTCTGATCAGATGGTGCAGTCTGAGGTTAGTTTGTTCATTACCCACGCTGTCCTTTGACTCTCTCCCATGTAATCAGTCACTGGCTTTTCTTTCCCTTCAATGTTCCCCTCTGGGTTGGCTCTTTATTTAATCATGTTCCTGGATTTTTGGTGCCTCAGGTCTGGCCAGATAGGTGTTCAGAGGGATCCTGTACATAGGCTGACCCTTTGGGGAACAGTCTCCCAGCCCCAGGACTGTACATATCCAGAAAATCCAGCTCCACCTTTGGGGTTACCCTGTGTTTCTCCCTCCCGACACTGAGTCGTTCCCTGCCCCCTGAGGGCTGTGATCTGTGCTCTCTTTCCTTCTCTCCTAAGAGACATTTCTTGGTGCTCCCTAGGAAGGGCTCTATCCCTTGCTCAGCTGCAGAGCTCTGCCAGCTAACAACAGGAACAGGATCCCTAATCTCTGACAGCTCCTCTCCTGCCCCTGCGCCTCAGGGCATGTTGCCTTCTGCTGGAAAGGAGCCAGTCTCAGCAACTCCCATGCTTGGAAGCACCCTGCTTCCCTGTGTTACAGAGTAGCCGTAATCCTCACCCAGCTCAGTGGTTTTGGAGATTCCCTCCCCCTGCTCTCGGCCATCCTCTGGGACACATTTCTCTCTGCTCCCAGGAGCCTGGGTTGTCTCTGGTTCAGCTGCAACCTGCCAGCAGCTAACAACCTGGACAATGCCCTCTGTGGCAGGCCTTACCCCCTTGTCCCTTCCTGATGTGGTGTTTCCTCCAGCTGCAGTGCAGGAGTTGGTCTCAACCTCCCTCCCACCTGGAAGCGTGTGGCTTCCCAGTTCTGCGGAAGAATGAAGGAGACTCTCCCTTTCTCTCAGCAGTTCCTGAGCCCTGACCTTTTCCTTTGGGGGTCCTAGCATGACACTCCCTCCTGTAGGACTGGCGCTAGATGGATGTCCACAGGAGCCGCGCGGGACCAGAGGACCGTCCACACGCATGCCTGCGACAGCTCACCGGAGCCGCAGACCAACGGACCCTCCTCAGGCACGACTGCAGGAGGTCCACCGGAGCTGCCTGCCGCTCCCCCCCGCACCGGCAAAATGCCGCCCCTCTAAAATCCTGGTGCCCTAGGCGATTGCCTAGTTCGCCTTTCTCATGGTATGAACCCCCACTCTGAACCTTAGGGTCCAAAAGATGGGGTACCAGCATGAATTCCTCTAAGCTAAATTACTAGCTTAGATCTGATAGGGCTGCCATCAACCAGGGCTTGCAGTGCCTGGTACACTCTGGTCCCCCAAAAACCTTCCCAGGAGACCCCAAGATCCAGACCCCCTGGATCTTAAAACAAGGAGGAACTGACTCTCCCTCCCAGCTTTCCTCCTCTTAGACTTTCCCTCCCTGGGTCATCCGGAGAGGCTTCACCAACTCCGTGGTGAAACAAGATCCAAATTCCTTGAATCTTAACACAAGGGAAAATAAACCCTTTCCCCACTGGGTCCTCTCCCAGGCTTTCCCTCCCTGGGCTATCCTGGAGAGAGAGACAGATTCAAGCTCCGTGAATCTAAAACAAAGGGAAATTTGCCTTCCCCCTCCTCCTTCCCCCCCCACTCCCTGGTGAGTTTAGATTCAATTCCCTTGAACCTTAAACAGGGGAAAAAATCAGTCAGGTCTTTTAAAAAGAAAAGCTTTTAATAAAAGAAAGAAAAAGTAAAAATTGTCTCTGTAAAATCAGGTTGGAAAATGTTACAGGGTCTTTCAGCTTATAGACACTAGGCAGAGTCCTCCCCCTAGCACAAATACAATCCTTCCAGCAAAATACACATTTGCAAATAAAGACAACAAACAAAAAAGACTAAACCGCCTTTCTCACTGGTTCTTACTAATTTGAGCAGAAGAGATTTTTTCAGAAAGATTGGAGGAATCTGCTTACATGTCTGGCCCCTCTCAGAACCCAGAGAGAATACACAGAAAAAAACCCAAGAAGCACAAACAAAGGCTTCACTCCACCAAGATTTGAAAGTATCTTGTCTCCTGATTTGGTCCTCTGGTCAGGTGGTCCAGGTTTACTGCTAGTTAACCCTTTATAGGTAAAAGAGACATTAACCCTTAACCATCTGTTTATGACACACACCCCAAATCCTAGACAGTGGGGAACCTCACTGGCAGTGATTTCTTCCTAGAACTTTAGAATAAGCAGATTAATACAACACATGCACCTTTACATATACTATTAAGTATGTAAACTACAATACTTTCTACATTTTAAGGACAATTTTTAACCAGTGGATTCTGGGAAACTTTCATGGGAGAGTGCATCAGCTACTTTGTTAAAAGCTCCTGAAATGTGTTGAATTTCAAAATCAAAATCTTGGAGAGCATCGAAGCAGTTTTTTGTTGTTTCTTTTGTCAGTATGAAGCCACTATAGCGCAGCATGGTCAGTTTGTAGCTGGAAGCCCCATCCCCAAACGTATGGGCGTAACTTTTCCAGGGCATACACAATGACGTAGCATTCCTTTTCACTGATGGACCAGTGGCTTTCCCTCTCAGACAGTTTCTTGTTCAGAAACAGACAGGATGGAAGTTGTGATCCGGTCCTTCCTGCATGAGAACTGCTCCCACACCACGCTCAGATGCATCCGTGGTTACTAGGAATGGTTTGTCAAAGTCAGGGGCCCTTAGCAAAGGGTCAGACATGAGTGTCGCCTTAAGCTGGGTAAAGGCCTTCTGACACTCATCAGTCCTCTTAACAGCATTCAGCTGGGTCTTTTTGGTCAGGTCGGTCAGTGAGGCAGCGATTTGGCTGTAGTGTGGTACAAATCACCTGTAATAACCGGCCAAGCCTAAGAAGGATTGGACCTGTTTCTTTGACTTTGGGACAGGCCACTTTTGGATAGCATCCACCTTGGCCTGTAGGGGGTTTATGGTTCCTCGACCCACCTGGTGCCCCAGGTAAGTCACTCTGTTTTGACCTATTTGACACTTTTTGGCCTCATCAGTTAGTCCGGCCTGCCTGATGCGCTCAAAGACCTTTTCCAGGTGTTCTAGGTGTTCGGGCCATGAATCAGAAAAAATGGCCACAACATCAAGGTAGGTAACTGCATATTCTCCCAATCCTGCTAGGAGGCCATCTACAAGCCTTTGGAAGGTGGCGGGTGCATTTCGCAGCCCGAAAGGAAGCACATTAAATTCATACACTCCTGCGTGGGTGATGAATGCTGACCCTTCCTTGACAGGTTCATCTTGCGGTACTTGCCAGTACCCCTTGGTTAAGTCTATTGTAGGTATGAACTGGGCACGTCCCAACTTCCCCAATAGCTCATTGGTGCAAGGCATTGGATAGTTGTCTGGACGAGTTACCGCATTTAGCTTATGATAGTCCACGCAAAAGCGTATTTCCCTGTCTGGTTTGGGTACCAGAGCCACTGGAGATGCCCATGCACTGGTAGATGAGCAGATTATACCCATTTGTAGCATGTTTTGGATCTCCCATTCTATAGCAACTTGGGCATGAGGAGACACCCAGAAGGGTGAGGTTCTAATTGGGTGAGCATTACCTGTGTCAATGGAGTGATATGCCAGTTCAGTCCGTCCTGGGGTGGCTGAGAACAATGGGGTGAAGCTAGTGCACAGCTCCTTGATTTGTTGCCACTGTAGACGTTCCAGGGTTGTAGAGAGATTCACCTCTTCCACGCCACCGTCACTTTTCCCTTCGTAGCAGACACCTTCAGGCCACTCAGCGTCATCTCCTCCCTGGGCTGCAAACTGACAAACCTGTAAGTCCCTGGAATAAAATGGCTTGAGAGAATTAACATGGTACACTCTGGGCTTGAGGGAGGAATTGGGAAATGCTATGAGGTAGTTAACAGCTCCCAGGCACTCTTTGACCGTGAATGGCCCTTCCCATGATGCTTCCATCTTATGGGCCTGTTGCACCTTCAAGACCATAATCTGGTCTCCTACCTTGAAGGAACGCTCTCTGGTATGTCTATCATAACAGGCCTTTTGCTCTTTCTGAGCATTCTTTAGGTTTTCTAAAGGGCTAAAGAGTGTTGTAGGGTGCTTTGTAGGTTGCTTACAAAGTCCAGAATGTCAGTTCCTGGAGAAGGCGTAAACTCCTCCCATTTCTGCCTCACCAACTGTAATGGCCCTTTAACCTCGTGGCCATACACAAGTTCAAATTGTGAAAACCCTAAACTGGGATGTGGTACAGCCCTGTAGGCAAAAAGCAACTGCTGTAACACTAGGTCCCAATCATTGGAGTGTTCATTGACGAATTTACGTATTATGGCCCCCAAAGTTCCATTAAACCTTTCCACCATGCCATTGGTTTGATGGTGGAACGGGGTGGCAACCAAGTGATTCACCCCATGAGTTTCCCACAGTTCTTTCATGGTCCTTGCCAGGAAATTTGTCCCTGAATCTGTAAGGATGTTGGAGGGCCAATCTACCCTGGCAAAAATGTCTATTAGGGCCTGGCACACAGTTTTAGCCCTGGTGTTGCCTAGAGCTACTGCTACCGGCCATCGGGTAGCAAAGTCCATGAAAGTCAGTATGTACTGCTTTCCTCTGGGGTCTTTTTTGAGAAAGGACCCAGAATATCCACAGCTACTTGCTGAAATGGGACCTCAGTTATGGGGAGTGACTGGAGAGGGGCCTTGACCTGGTCTTGGGGCTTTCCCACTCTTTGGCATACCTCACAAGACCGGACATACTTGGCAATGTCATTGCCCATCCCCTCCCAGTGGAAGGACTTCCCCAACCTGTCTTTGGTTCTGTTCACCCCAGCATGGCCACTGGGATGATCATGGGCCAAGCTTAAGAGCTTCCCCCGGTACTTAGTTGGAACCACCAACTGTTTTTGCAGATGCCAGTCTTCCTGGTGTCCACCAGAAAGAGTCTCCTTGTATAAAAGTCCTTGGTCTATAACAAACCGGGATCGATTAGAAGAGCTGAGAGGCGGTGGGGTGCTCCGTGCCGCCGCCCAAGCTTTCTGAAGGCTGTCATCTGCTTCCTGCTCAGTCTGGAACTGTTCCCTTGAGGCTGGGGTCACCAGTTCTTCCTCAGACTCTGGACTTGGGCTTGGTCCCTCTGGAAGCGATGTAGGTGATGGGGTTGTTTCCGTTGCTGGTGAACCGCTCTCCGCTGGTGCACCTGAGGGTATTTCAGGCTCTGGCTGAGCCTCTTGGTTAGGGCTGTCCGCTGCTTCTGTCAGTTCAGACTCGCTGGCGCCCTCTGGTGTTGGGGTTGAAGATGAGTTTGCAAGTGCTGGTGTCAGTGCTGGCAACGGTTCTGGTGTTGGTTGCTTTTTCAGTTCCGGTTCTCGGACTGGATGCACTATGGCTGTTGCAGTCATTGGCAAGGGATCCGGGTCCACCACCTCTGTCTGGGTCTCTGGTAACACAGACGGGGCCCTTGTGGACAGTTCAGGAACAGGAATGGGTCTGGAAGTTTGCCTGGTTTGGCTGCGGGTAACCATTCCCACTCTCTTGGCCCACTTCACCTGGTTGGTCAAGTCTTTCCGCAGTAGCATGGGGATGGAATAATTGTCATAGACTGCAAAAGTCCACATTCCTGACCAGCCTTTGTACTGGACAGGCAGTTTAGCTGTAGGCAAGTCTACAGCTTGTGACATGAAGGGGTAAATTGTCACTTGGGCCTTTGGGTTGATGAATTTGGGGTCCACTAAGGACTGGTGGATAGCTGACACTTGTGCCCCCGTGTCTCTCCACGCAGTAACCTTCTTTCCGCCCACTCGCAAAATTTCCCTTCGCTCCAAGGGTATTTGAGAGACATCTGGGCCTGGGATCTTTGGTGTGATGGTGGTGTAATGAGCTGCACTGGGTTGGGGTTCTTGGGGCAGTTGGCCTTTATATGTCCCAGTTCATTACACTTAAAGCATCGCCCAGCTGACTGGTCACTGGGCTGAGGTGGGTTTGTCATAAACAGATAGCTAAGAGTTAATGTCTCTTTCACCTGAAGCACCTGACTAGAGGACCAATCAGGAAACCGGATTTTTTCAACTTGGGGTGGAGGGAATTTTGTGTCTGAGGTCTTTGTTTTCTGTCTGCCTGCTTTTCTCTGAGCTTTGGAGAAGTAGTTCTGTTTTCTAATCTTCTGTTTCTAAGTGTAAGGACAAAGAGATCAGATAGTAAGTTATATGGTTTCTTTTCTTTGGTATTTGCATGAATATAAGTGCTGGAGTGCTTTGATTTGTATTCTTTTTGAATAAGGCTGTTTATTCAATATTCTTTTAAGCAATTAACCCTGTATTTTGTCACCTTAATACAGAGAGACCATTTGTATGTATTTTTCTTTCTTTTTTATATAAAGCTTTCTTTTTTAAACCTGTTAAAGTTTTTTTTACTGGAAAATTTCAGGGAAATTGAGTCTGTACTCACCAGGGAATTGGTGGGAGGAAGAAATCAGGGGGAGATCTGTGTGTGTTGGATTTGCTAGCCTGATTTTGCATTCCCTCTGGGTGAAGAGGAAAGTGCTTTTGTTTCCAGGACTGGGAACGGAGAAGGGGAGTCACTCTGTTTGGATTCACAGAGCTTGTGTCTGTGTATCTCTCCAGAAGCACCTGGAGGGGGGAAGGGAAAAATGATTATTTCCCTTTGTTGTGAGACTCAAGGGATTTGGGTCTTGGGGGTCCCCAGGGAAGGTTTTTCAGGGGGACCAGAGTGCCCCAAAACACTCTAATTTTTTGGGTGGTGGCAGCAAGTACCAGGTCCAAGCTGGTAACTAAGCTTGGAGGTTTTCATGCTAACCCCCATATTTTTGACGCTAAGGTCCAAATCTGGGACTAAAGGTATGATATGAGTGGCAGCGGTTACGGGATAGACAAAATCCAGAAGCCAGTAGGAATATTATATTTTTCTTTTCTCTGCTAGGGACTTTTTAGCAGAGAGGGTTTGGTTTTCAAGGGAACCAGAGAGAATTTTTTTTTCTGCTCTCTTTGGCAGTTTGTAGCTTGCATAGTAAGCAAGAAGCCATTAAGAGACTGTTAAGGGTCTTTTGTCACACAATAGCCCTCCCATTAGGAGGCAAGTACCAGCACTATATACATGCAAATAAAGTGGTTTTTCTGGTTTCCTTTCATTGAACATTAGCTAGAGAGAGAAAGGGAAAAAAGCATTGTTGCTAGGCAGACCCCAGGAGGCAACAGAGCCTGCAGTTCAGAAGATAAACACCGGAGGGCACCCCAACACTAGAAAACAGAAACCATGTCTACCAAGACAAAAATGGAGGCCAAAAAACAAATCAAAGAAGCTGAACACAGGCGACAACTGGAAAAAAGACAAAAAGAGGTGGAGCTGAAAGAAAAGGAAGAAAGCATCAAACTGGCAGCCTACCAAAGAGAACAGGCAGCCAAAGAGGCAGCACACAAAAGAAAACTAGAAGAAGAAGAGGTGGCCCACAGAAGGAAACAAGAAGAAGAAGAGGCAGCCCACAAAAGACAGATAGAACTCCAGAGGGAAGCCCACCGACAGGTCATGGAATTAGAAAAGGCTAAGCAAAACACAGCCAACCCTAACCACCCTGTGCCAATGATTGTTCCACAGCACAGGAAATTTCCCATCAACAAGGCAGGTGATGACACCGAGGCCTTCTTGGAAAATTTTGAAAGAGCCTGTCTTGGGTACAGCATCCCCGAAGACCAGTACATGGTAGAATTGAGGTCACAGCTCAGTGGACCTTTAGCAGAGGTGGCAGCTGAAATGCCTAAGCAGCAAATGAATGACTATAAACTTTTTCAAACCAAGACCAGATACAGAATGGGGATAACCCCAGATCATGCCCGTCGGCGCTTCAGAACCCAAAAGTGGAAACCAGATGTGTCATTTCCCAAACACGCCTACTACGTTGCAAAAAATTATGAGGCCTGGATATCAGGACACAATGTTAAAACCTTGGAAGAACTGCATCTCCTCATACAAATGGAGCAGTTCTTGGATGGTGTTCCTGAAGACATCACACGGTACATACAAGATGGAAAACCCAAAGATCTTGCTGAGGCAGGGGAGATTGGAGCCAGATGGATGGAAGTGGCAGAAAGCAAGAAATCTACTGTCAAGGGGAACGAATACCCCAGAGGGCACACCGACCATAAACCCTACAACCAAGGACAGCCAAAGACCCCACCTACAACCCAAGTAAAGCCACAGACGCCCTATTCTTCCACCTCACCAGTCTCCAGTAACTCAGCTCGGCCCAGTGACCCATCAGATGGAAGATGCTTTAAGTGTAATGAACTGGCACATATCAAGGCCAACTGTCCAAAGAACACCATGCGAGTGCAATTCATTGCACCACCATCACAGCAAAGATCCCCAGGCCCAGATGCCTCTCAAATACCCTTGGAGCGAAGGGAAAATTTGAGAGTGGGCGGAAAGGTTACTGCGTGGAGAGACTCGGGGGCACAAGTGTCAGCTATCCACCAATCCTTCGTTGACCCCAAATTCATCAACCCAAAGGCCAAAGTTACAATTTACCCCTTCATGTCACAAGCTGTAGACTTGCCTACAGCTCAACTGCCTGTCCAGTACAAAGGCTGGTCAGGAATGTGGACTTTTGCAGTCTATGACAATTATCCCATCCCCATGCTACTGGGAGAAGACTTGGCCAACCAGGTGAAGCGGGCCAAGAGAGTGGGAATGGTTACACGCAGCCAAACCAGGCAAGCTTCCAGACCCATTCCTGTTCCTGAGCCGTCCACAGAGGCCTCGTCTGTGTTACCAGAGACCCAGACAGAGGTAGTGGACCCGGATTCCATGCCAACCACTGAAACAGCCACAACACCTCCAGTCCCAGGCCCGGAACTGGAACAGCAACCAGCACCAGCAAGTGCAACCACATCTTCAAACTGAACACCAGAGGGCGCCAGCGAGCCAGAACTGGCAGAAGCAACAGACAGCCATACCCAAAAGGCTCAGCCAGAGCCTGAAATACCCTCAGGTGCACCAGCGGAGAGCGGTACACCAGCACCGGAAACAACCCCATCACCTACATCGCTTCCAGAGGGACCAAGCCCAAGTCCAGAGTCTGAGGAAGAACTGGTGACCCCAGCCTCAAGGGAACAGTTCCAGACTGAGCAGGAAGCGGATGACAGCCTTCAGAAAGCGTGGGCGGCGGCACGGAGCACCCCACCGCCTCTCAGCTCTTCTAATCGATCCCGGTTTGTTATAGACCAAGGACTTTTATACAAGGAAATTCTTTCTGGTGGACACCGGGAAGAATGGCAGCCGCAAAAACAGTTGGTGGTTCCAACTAAGTACCAGGGGAAGCTCTTAAGCTTAGCCCATGATCATCCCAGTGGCCATGCTGGGGTGAACAGAACCAAGGACCGGTTGGGGAAGTCCTTCCACTGGGAGGGGATGGGCAAGGACGTTGCCAAGTATGTCCGGTCTTGTGAGGTGTGCCAAAGAGTGGAAAAGCCTCAAGACCAGGTCAAGGCCCCTCTCCAGCCACTCCCCATAATTGAGGTCCCATTTCAGCGAGTAGCTGTGGATATTCTGGGCCCTTTCCCAAAAAAGACGCCCAGAGGAAAGCAGTATGTACTGACTTTCATGGACTTTGCTACCAGATGGCCGGAAGCAGTAGCTCTAGGCAACATCAGGGCTAACACTGTGTGCCAGGCCCTAACAGACATCTTTGCCAGGGTAGGTTGGCCCTCCGATATCCTTACAGATTCAGGGTCTAATTTCCTGGCAGGGACCATGGAAAACCTGTGGTAAACTCATGGGGTGAATCACTTGGTTGCCACCCCATACCACCATCAAACCAGTGGCCTGGTGGAAAGGTTCAATGGAACTTTGGGGGCCATGATACGAAAATTCATCAACGAATTCTCCAATAATTGGGACCTAGTGTTGCAGCAGTTGCTGTTTGCCTACAGGGCTGTACCACATCCCAGTTTAGGGTTTTCACCGTTTGAACTTGTGTATGGTCACGAGGTTAAGGGGCCATTACAATTGGTGAAGCAGCAATGGGAGGGGTTTACGCCTTCTCCAGGAACTAACATTCTGGACTTTGTAAGCAACCTACAAAGCACCCTCCAACACTCTTTAGCCCTTGCTAGAGAGAACCTAAAGGATGCTCAGGAAGAGCAAAAGGCCTGGTATGACAGACATGCCAGAGAACGTTCCTTCAAGGTAGGAGACCAGGTTATGGTCTTGAAGGCGCAACAGGCCCATAAGATGGAAGCATCATGGGAAGGGCCATTCACGGTCCAAGAGCGCCTGGGAACTGTAAACTACCTCATAGCATTTCCCAATTCCTCACTAAAGCCTAAAGTGTACCATGTTAATTCTCTCAAGCCTTTCTATTCCAGAGACTTACAGGTTTGTCAGTTTACAGTCCAGGGAGATGATGCTGAGTGGCCTGACGGTGTCTACGACAACGGGAAAAAAGACGGTGGCGTGGAAGAGGTGAACCTCTCAACCACCCTGGAACGTCTGCAGCGGCGACAAATCAAGGAGCTGTGCACTATAAAGGTATGACAGGGTTACTGGAGACTGGAGAGGTGCGAGAATAGGGAATCTGCGGCTTTTCCTGGGTTGTCGGTGGGGTCTTGGGTTGCCCTTGGGTATAGGGTTTATTGTCGGTGTGCCCTCTGGGGTATTCACTCCCCTTGATAGTAGCTTTTTTCTTTTCTGCCACTTCCACCCATCTGGCTCCAATCTCCCCCGCCTCAGTTACCGTTTTGGGTTTCCCATCTAGGATGTACCTTTCTATTTCCTCAGGAACACCCTCTAAGAACTGCGCCAATTGTATTAGGAGGTGCATGTCGTCCACCAGAGACGCCTGCGGCTCCCCCCGGCAAAATGCCGCCCCCTTGAAAATCCTGGCGCCCTAGGCAATTGCCTAGTTCACTTCAATGGAAGCGCCAGCCCTGCCCTCCTGCTGCAGGCATTTATTTTAACCTGAGCTACCCAGAAAAAATCATTACCAAGGAGCAGGTTGACTAGGAGGTGTTCCATAACCCCCACAGTCAAAACATTTTCCAAACTTTCCCACACCACATGGATTTTAGCTAGTTGTATGAGAAATCTGCTTTTACCCATCCCAACAATCTCTGGCTTCTGGTCAGGTAACATACTGGCCTTTGGGACCACACTCTGCTTAACCAGAGAGATCTGGGCCCATGTATCCCTCTCCCCAAGGCATTCCCTATCATTAATTTTGACAACCTTAAAATACTGACAAACTCACTACACCACACACAAGCTTTATGGAATATTTACCCATAAAGAGTAGCATGTAAGGTGTGTGCAGAAAGCTTGTAACTTGTCAAGCTTCATAACCATTGCAAAATGCATGTCTGGGTAATAGTTAAGGAATAACATATTGATATTGACAGTGAGCTTTATGGAGTTGGAGTAGAAGTTACTCACCATGGCATAGTGTCTTGGTGATAGCCCTTCCAGGAAGGTCTCGACACTCCATCCTGGTTAGCCAGGAATGTTATGTCAGGCTCAGTTCTCCAGTCTTGCTGCACTCCAAGATTATCAATGGAAAACCATCAGAGACAACTGCAGACAATCAACACCACTTTGAGGTAAATGAAGGAACATTACAACAGACAGAATTGCTCTGTCTACAGGGGTGAAAATAAATAATAAATTCTTACCGGTACGTGACAGACTCCGGGCCCCAGAAGAGGCCTCTCCCAGTCAGCCCATGTGCTCTCCCTGGCCTCCACTGCCCAGACTCTGGCAGTGATTTAAAAGGAACCAGGCGCCGGGAGAGAAGAGTTACCAGACTTAATGACCACGCACATTTTGTAAGGGAGAGTGACTCCCATGGCTCGGGGTTTAAGCCAATCTCTGTTAGAGATAAGGATGGGATGCAGGGTGTGAGGGGAAGTTTATCCCATATCCCCTCATGAGAGATTCTCACAGCTTCTTCTGAAGCATCTGGTGCTGGCCACTGCTGTAAACAGGCTATTGGGCTAGATGGACCCGGCTCTCATCCAGTCTGGTGGTTCCCATGTTCCTCTAGCAAGTGCAAGGATCACCTACTGCACAGCGCCTATGTTCTGTGAGAACTGATGTTTAATGACAAATGGAGCTGGAACTTTCCAAAAGTGAGTTGCTGATTTGGTGACACTTTGCCCAGGAAGAGAGATAAACAACTGGAAGAGGAGCAACAGGCATGTCAGGCCTCTGGAAGCTGGGCAGTCTGCTGTGGGGTTCTTGGAGAGAGATGAGTCCAGGGTGTCCAGCCCAGGGTCCCTCCAAGCTGGACTTTTCTGAAAGTCACTGATTTCTCTGCTAACAAGCTCTGTTCTACATTCTGTTCCTTCGACAAATACACCTTCTGTTTTACACACTGGCTGAGAGTCACGGCTGACTGCAGAGTGGGAGTGCAGGGCCCTCTGGCTTCCCAACAAACTCCTCCTTCACCATGGGGGGTTTCACCATGACTCGGATGATGCACGGGTTGGCGGCAATTACTGGGCAGGTGTAACAATGCTGGTTCTGGTGGGACCCAACTGAGAGTGCCAATTTAGGACAAATTGCTTAAAGCAGGACAGTTACAGCCCAAGGCTGGGGATTTTCCACCTCTAAGGCAAACCAAACCAGCCAGACAGAGAGGACTTTGGTTTCACCCCACTGGCTCACCACAAGTCACACAAGCAATTCCCTTCTACACTCCAGTTTCCCAGTCTCACCACCAGTGCCACTCGTTATGGGGACAAATGGTTATGAAAACCAACACCCCAGTAAAAGAATAAAGGTTCTCCCTATCCCAAAGGACCAAGCCCCAGACCCAGGTCAATATACAAATCAGATCCCAACCACAAATCATGCTGCTGCCAATCCTTTAGAATCTAAAATCTAAAGGTTGATTCATAAAAGAAAAAAGATAGAGATGAGAGCTAGAATTGGTTAAATGAAATCAATTACATACAGTGATGGCAAAGTTCTTAGTTCAGGTTTGTAGCAGTGATAGAGTAAATTGCAGGTTCAAATCAAGTCTCTGATGGGTCATCAGTCATTTGTGTAGAGCTTCCATTTGTAGCAAAGTCCGCCCAGAGGTAAGAAGCAGGACTGAAGACAAGATGGAGATGAGGCATCAGTCTTTTATAGGCTTTTCCAGGTGTAAGAACCTCTTAGTTCTTACTGTGGAAAATTACAGCAAAATGGAGTCTGGAGTCACATGGGCAAGTCCCTGCACACCCTGCTGAGTTACAAGGTGCATCTGCCTTCTCTCAATGGGTCAGTTGTATAGCTGATGGTCCTTCATGGGCCATCAAGCAGGCTAGGCAGAGCTGAGATCAACTTTTCTGCGGTGTCACCCTGAAGCACAGCATAAGTTTGAACTACAGACAGTATAGAGCCAGTATTCATAACTTCAGCTATAGAAATGATACACACATTTAGACAGCATAATCATAACCAGCAAACCCTAACCTCTGCATAGACCCCTTACTTGACAACCTTATAAAAGAGAAAGTTAAGTCTGTTCCCAGCATGTAAGTACCTACACAGGGCACACACATATAACAACAGGCTCCTCTCCCTCGCAGAGAAAGGTCTCACACAATCCAATGCTGGAAGGGGAAGCTAGGCACATTCAGACTGGGAATAAAGTGGAAATTTCTAACAGCGAGAGGAAATAACCATTGGGACAATTTATAAGGGTTGTGGTGGATTCTCTATTACTGACCATTGTTCAATCAAGGTGGGATGTTTTTCTAAAATTTCGGCTCTGGGAATTATTTGGGGGCAGGTCTCCAGCCTGTGAGATGCAGGAGATCAGACTGGATGAGCAGTTCCGGCCTTGTAATTAGTGAATCGGTGAATAATGGGGATGTGAACCCAGCAATGGGCCAGTTCCCCTGGTCAGATTCTTCTCAGCCTTGGTGTGATGTCTAGTTTGGAAGCTCCTCAGTGCAGGGAACACGTCTTCTCAGTTTGGGAAGTGCCTGGCACAGGCCCATGGGCCCCATTGGAAACAAGGTTAAATAATAATATTCAGTTGTTTCATCAGTGGATCTCAAAGCAGTCTATAAAGGATGTCAGTGTCATTATTCCTATTTTACAGAAGAGGAAACTGAGTTACAGGGAGACAAAGTGATTTGCCCAAGGTTCTCCAGCAGGGTGGTGGCAGAACGTTGGGATAGAATGCAGATCTCCTGACTCCCACCCCATACTCACAGCCTGTATGGATGTCATCCAGGATCTCCATCTCCCTGCCGTGCAGATACTTTACCCTGGGGTTACAGGACTGGCCAGGGGATAAAGGAAGGATTCTTTTCTCTTGTCCTTTGGTGATGTATAGTGAGAGCAAGAGGGCTAGAGTTGGTGTATAACAGGGTCTGTAACTAACTCTTCACCTGCCTCCTTCTCCCTGATCCAGAGGGGTCCCCCAGCCCCAATCAGAAGCTACTGGAAAAATGGAAAAATTAAACAGATTGTGAACTTCCATTTCATTGAGGTACAAACCTCAGTAGGGGGAGGTCCAGGATGATTGGAAAAAAGCAAACGTAGTGCCCATCTTTAAAAAAGGGAAGAAGGAGAATCCAGGGAACTACAGACAGGTCAACCTCCCTCAGTCCCTTGAAAAATCGTGGAACAGGTCCTCAAGAAATCCATTTTGAAGCACTTGGAGGAGAGGAAGGTGATCAGGAATAGTCAGCATGGATTCACCAAGGGCAAGTCATGCCTGACCAACCTGATTGTCTTCGATGACGAGATAACTGGCTCTGTGGATATGGGGAAGGTGGTGACGTGATGTATCTTAGCTTAGGCAAAGCTTTTGATACAGTCTGTCCTGGGGCCGGTTTTGTTCAACATCTTCATTAATGATCTGCATGGTGGGATGAATTGCACCTCAGCAAGTTTGCAGCTGACACTAAGCTGAGGGAGAGAGGTAGATGTGCTGGAGGGTAGGGATAGGGTCCAGAGTGACCTGGACAAATTGGAGGTGGTGGAATCTGCATTTTTAGAGTTTTTAAAGGCCCATTCCAGTGCCTCACCTCCCTCCTAGAGAAATAGTGTTAGCTCAAAGCAGTACCTACTAAACTATCCCAGTGTTTCCTAATATCCAACCTAGATCTCCCCCACTGCAACTTGAGACCATTGTTCCTTGTTTTATCATCTGCCACCACTTAGAACAGTCTAGATCCATCCTCTTTGGTACTCCTTTCAGGTAGTTGACAGACTCGTTCTATTCTCCCTCTCTCTCTCCCACAGTCAGGGGAACCAGAAACCACATGTCAATGAGTCTCTCGCCCGATGCAGCAGGCCACAGCACTCCTGACCTATCTCCCACCCAGCCACTCCCACAAAGCCACGAGTGTAGGGAATTAGGGGTTAGACTAGATGACCTCCTGAGGTCTCTTCCAACCCTAATATTCTATGATTCTATGAGATCTGCCCCCGTCCTGCCTCTATATGCCATTGCAGGGAATCTCATTATACCATCCCCTCCATCAACTTATCCAGCTCACTTTGCAGATGAGGAAATTTCTGGAGGCAGAGTTGGCTTGAGGGGGTGATAGGTTGGGATGGGGGGAGCTCAGAGCCAGCACGGAGCCCCAGGGACCTGCCTCTGTGCCTTGCTCAGGTGGTGAAGAGCAGCAGGGAATTAACCCTTTCCTCCTCTCACTTGTTTGATCTGATCATTTCTCCTTTTGTTCATTATTTAGAAAGGTCCTTGTGACACTGAGGCCCCCAACAAAGAGTTCCCTCTTCCTTGGAAATAGCTCATATCTCAGACCTGACAAACTCACTACACCACATACAAGTCTTATGGAATATTAACCCTTGAGAAGTAGCATGTAAGGTGTGTGTAGAAAGCTTGTAATTTGTCAAGCTTCGTAACCATTGCAAAAGGCATGTATGAGTAATAGTTAAGAAAACACAGTGATATTGACAGTGAGCTTTATGGACCTGGAGTAGAAGTTAGTCACCAGGGCAGTGTATCTAGGTGATGGACATTCCAGGAGGACGTCATCACCCCACGCTTGTTAGCTGGGCATGTAACGCCAGGCTCAGTTTTCCAGCCACGCTCTGTCCTGAGATGATCAATAGAAAACCATCAGAGACAACTTCAAATAATCAACACCACTTAGAAAGTAAATGAAGGAACATTACAGCAGACAGGATTGACCTGCCTATAAACAGAGACAGAAGAGTTTCAGGATAACACAGAGTGGGAAGAGACCCTCTGGATCCTTTCGCTAGCGAGCCATCTTGTCGGACACAAAAGTTCTCATGAAAAACTAGTTCCTGGTTCTTGTGAATTCAACCAGTTCTGCAACAGAGTAAACTTAGTGGGGAGGGGAACTTTCTTTATTAGCAGAGGGTAGAGTCCTTCCCTTAGGACGGAAGAATCCCATGCACGCCTACAGACTGGTGACCAACTGGTTAAGCAGTAGTTGTGCAGAAAAGGACCTGAGGATTACAGTGGAGAAGAATCTGGATATGAGTCAGCAGTGTGCCCTTGTTGCCAAGAAAGCTAACAGCTTATTCAGATCTATTAGTAGGAGGATTGCCAGCAGATCAAGGGAAATGATTATTCCCCTCTTTTCGGCACTGGTGAGGCCACACCTGGAGTATTGCGTCCAGTTTTGGTCCCCCCACTACAGAAGGGATGTAGACAAATTGGAGAGAGTCCAGCAGAGGGCAACAAAAATGATCAGGGGGCTGGGACATATGACTTATGAGGAGAGGCTGAGGGAACTGGGATTGTGTAGTTTGCAGAAGAGAAGGGTGAGGAGGGATTTGATAGCAGCCTTCAAGAACCTGAAGAGGGGTCCCAAAAGAGGAAGTCTAGGTTGGATATTAGGAAACACTATTTCACTAGTGGGATGGTGAAGCACTGGAATGGGTTCCCTAGGGAGGTGGTGGAATCTCCATCCTTAGAGGTTTTTAAGGCCTCGCTTGACAAAGCCCTGGCTGGGATGATTTAGTTGATGTTGGTCCTGCTTTGAGCAGGGGGTTGGACTAGATACCTCCTGAGATCTCTTCCAATCCTAATATTTTACAATTCTATGATTCTATGAAAGAGAACTATTGACCTAAGTCAGTGGCGGATTAATGATTTTGCCGCCCTTAGGCCTTGAAATAATTGCCGCCCCCGACAGCTGGCCCCATATGAGCTTGATTTAGTTTTTTTTAGTTTTAGTCTGTATAGTGTGATTTCAGTTATAGCACGAGACCGCGCATGGATCCAAAACGCCACATTCAAGCGGGAGTCTTGTTTTATATCAAATATTTATTTTTTATTTTATGTAGATACAATGAAAGAAATAGAAGTATTTGAGTGGTATCTAATTACATTTGTTTAAGCCTACACCTTTGAGTGGCAAAGATTAATTAGTTGTGTATAATCCAGAGAAGTTGTTAGATCCTTTTCAATTGTCAGGAAAGAAAAGGAGTTTAATTTTTCTTCACTGAGATTAGCCCTCAAATAGTTTTTCACCCTTTTGATTGCCGAAAATGATCATTCTGCTGAACAGTTTTTAACAGGTGTGCAAATGAACATTCGGAAGGCAGTCTCAAGATTTGGATATACTGAAGGAATGTTTCGATTTCGAAGGAGGCTGCAATATCTTAGAATTAACTTCTTTTCATTTTCAGGAATTTCAACGCCTTCCAAATATGATCGAAAATGTAAACACTCATTCATGAGTGATTCTTCTAAATCGCCTTGGTAGCATAGCTGTAAGTTTTTAGCATGAACTGTTATATCTGCTGTTGAACTATTGGTAATGTTAGAGAGAAACTGAAATCTGCCATAAATTTCTTGATACACATTACTTCTGCATTTCAGTTCAGAACATGCAAAGTCTAGTATTGTTCAAAAGGTATCTACTTTAAATTTATCTGTACCACACATTTCCACTTCAACTTTGCGTGTCTCCTCAACTTGCAGTTTACGCTTTTTTTGTCACTTTGTGTCAAATTCATAGTCTTCAACTTCAGGTCTTTTTTTTTTTTGGCTTTCTCTTCGTACATATCAAACAAGTCCCGTATAGAGTTAATGTATCCTATTAGTGAGTTGTAGAGTTCTACAACTGTCTGTATATCAATACAAACATTTTGCAGTTTTTGGCTAGTTATATGAAATCTTTCCAAGAGTAAGCTCCAAAATACAGCCATAAAAGCTGCCTCAAGTCGATCGAGTTTTCGCTGCAGGCCTGCAGCTTCATTTCATGGAACAAGTTTCTCAGTAGCATCTTCCTTTATTGTATCTAAAGCTTTAATTATAGCATTCCAGTTTTCACTCAGATTGTGACAAGCTTCCACTCGAGATGACCAGCGAGTCTCAGAAAGTCTTTTTATTACTTTACAGCCTGGCTTCAAATTAGAGAGTAAAATCTCCCACTGGTGAGTAGAGGCAGAAAAAAATGAATAAAGATGTTGGACAGTTGAGAAAAATAAACATGCTTCTTGACAACTTTCTGCTGCACATCCTCTAACCAGATTTAAAGAATGAGCAGAGCAAGGCACATACACAGCATAAGGATTTATAATCTTAATTCTTGCTTGCAACCCGCTATAGACACCGGACATGTTAGTGGCATTGTCATACGACTGGCCATGGTAGTTTGCAATATCTAATCCATAACAATTCAAAGTTGGAAGTACAGCATCAGCTAACTGTTCTGAGTTGTGGCCAGTATTTGGTATAACACAAAGAAATCTCTCTACTGGTGTGCTGTCATCATTTACATATCTCAGTATAAAAGCCAATTGATCAACATGAGATATGTCGGGAGTTGAGTCAACGCTTATTGAGAAATATTGGGCTTCTTTTACCTCTTTAATAATATTTGAGAGAACATTTGAATCCATCAATGTTATAAATTCATTACATGTATAGGATGAAAGATAAGAGAAGTTATCTCGACCTTCATTTCCATAACGTGCAATGTGACTTGCTAAAAATGAGTCGAATTCTGCAACAAGCTCAAAGGCCATTAGGTAATTGCCATTATAAGGTGATCCAAATGTCTTCATCTTACCTCTAAATGCAAGTCCTCTGCTTGAAAGTTTCTTTACCACTGATACAATCCTCTTCAACACATTTCTCCAATGCATAATGTCTTCTTCCATTTGAAACTTTAAATTCATATCAATTCTTCCAGATATCTCACCTCTCCTCACCATTGTCAGTACACCCGCTTTATGTTCAGTGGAATTTTATTGTTCACGTAATCGAGCTGATATGTTTTTCCAGTCATGGTATCCACTCTTCGCCATACTAGAGATCCCTCCAAATAATCAACATGGGGCACAAAACACGGCTCCTTTGCTCTCCGAATAAACAAGATATTGCTATGGCTTTACTTCACCATTTAAAAGATGTCATTCAAACACATTTTTGGTTAGAACACGCATTTTATCAGTGTATTGTCTTTATGAGTTAATAAAAGCACTATCGATATTTTGTTTGATACCATGTGTTGATAAATACTCAATTGTAGCATCATTCAATATCCATTGGGCCGGGTCGACACTTATGGTAGATATTCCAATGTCAGACTGAATTTCTGATTGACGTGATTCGCAAATCTCTGCAGTATTGTCAAAGATAACCAAAGCAACATGATTCTTGGTAGTTTCTGATACTCTAGTATTTCGAACGTTTTCTTCAACATTAACCACAGCCGGAATTTCTTCATTAGTTTTAATATGTACTTTATACATATCAATATTTTCAATATCAACAACAATATTTTCACTTTTTACTTCACTACTTTCAACTTTTTTTTCTGTCTCACTGTTGGCACTAACTGATACAACAAAGGAATCCATTTTCTGCATTTTTGCTATCATTTCATTTTCCCTTTCTTTCTTCTGTATAGCATTTTTTTTTAATTGAGCACCACATAATTTCTTCCTTCTGGTCATATTGTTAATTAACGCTTAGGATAGTCGCGACTCCAGTCCCGAGTATGTTGTTTACTAAATGGCATCTCCGTTGCACCGTCATTGGCGGTTTCAATATGCACTATCATGATTGGTAGAATCGTGACTCTCGATGCCATGATTACAGAAATTCTGGGCTGCTTTTTTAAATTTGCCGCTCCTGCAAATTTGCCGCCTTAGGCCTAGGTCTTGTTGGCCCAGGCAATAATACGCCACTGACCCAAGTTCTCATTTTGTGATTTTATATTGTATCCGTTTGTTTCCACCTCTCTCTCATTTCTAGTTAACTCTCCTTTTTGCTTAACTAAGCTGATTTTTGTTTTATTATTAGTGCTCACAAGCACTACATGTAATGAAGAGGTGGTGATTTACTGCCTAACTGAGTGTGACATACTATAAGCGTCTTGTAACTCCCTTATTCCTCATCTGTATATAATTGTGATATTGCATATAAAGCACGCCATACGAGGTGTCAGAGGAAAGATTATGATCACCTAAAAGTCACTATTCTCTCTAAATATGGATGTTATTAGCGTATATGAAATTATGAGACTTGTGTTTTATGGCTGGCACTAAAACGTGCTGTAAGGTGGAGAATCAGCCAGATATTAGCTTCCCAGAGTGAACAGCAAGGAAAGTAACCGGCATCCAGGCAGGGTGTGAAATACCCCATCAACAGCCATTGTCCAGCAAGGGAGCTACAGCTCAATGTCTCATGTGCATCAGGCCACACAAGCTTAACTGCTCAACCTTGCCTGGAGACTCACAGTGCCCCTAGACATGCCTGGACTTGTGTTCTCCTAGCACATGGGACTGAGGGTATGAAACAGAACAAAGGGATCCCACGCTTGGCCTTTCTCCTGCCCCCACCTATGCTGAAAGCAACAAAGACACTCAGAAGACTGAAGACTCCAAGAGAGGGGACTGGCCCAAGTTTCAGTGGTGAAATCTCTGTGCTATGAACTGCAGTATCCACTACGGTGATAAAAACGGCTTAATCCAGGTGTTGCCCAGTCTAACTGGGTTTATATCACTTAACCCTTCAACTTCTGTAAGTGATGGGGCCACGGCCCTTGCCCCCCTCATTCCGGTGCCCCAACGTCAAAACCTGAAACCCTTTAAATCAGCAGCCACTTAGGATTATGTTTGCCTGCAGCGTAGGGGACTGGACTAGATGACCCGTGAGGTCCCTTCCAGCCCTACACGTCTAGGATTATCACTGGGTAATGTCCCCTTGGTGTTTCAGGTCAGATTGATTGTCCTGATTGCTTGTGTCATTGAGGGGCGGAGGCAGGGAATTTGTTTTCTTAGTCCAGACTTGATTGGCAGCAACAGTAAAGGGCTCCAGGAGAGAAGGCTGCCATGGGCCTGTTTCACTCTGTCTCCATTATTGTCTGTGTGTCAGGGACCACAGCTCTTGAATATCAGGCTACAAGGCCCTTAGGCACCAGCACATGCCTGTTAGAAAGCTTTCATATTATGTGTGAGCCTATTTGAGTCTTACAGTTTGAATACTCTGTGTGCCTCAGTTTCCCTGTGTGTGTTGCACAATACCTAAGTGGTGGGAATACGGGTGTGTGACTATGGCTGAGGCCCTCGAGGTCATGTAAGGTGGCTCCAGTTCTCTGTATATAAATGATGGCCGGTGCCCTTCGTCACCTGAGACTCAGGATAGGGATGCAACCAGGTGACACTTTGCCTGGGAAGGGAGACACGGACCAGGAGGAGGAGTAATGGGCATGTCAGATGTCGGGCCACTGGAAGCTGGGCAGTCTGCTGTGGGGGACTCAGAGAGATGGAAGTCCGGGATGTCCTTCCCAGTCCCCCCAAAGATGAATTTACTACAAGTCAAAGATTTTTTGCTAACAAGTTCTGTTGTACATTCTCTTCCTTCAAGAAATAAACCTTCTGTTTTACACGCTGGCTGAGAGTCATGGCTGACTATGGAGTCGGGGTGCAGGGCCCTCTGACTTCCCCACAAAATCCTCCTTCACCTTGGGAGTTTTCAACATGACTAAAAAGACTTGGGCTGTTCAGCTTAGAAAAAAGACCTCTAAGCGGGGATATGACAGAGGTCTATAAAATCATGTCTGGTGTGGACAAAGTGAATAGAGAAATGTTATTTACTTTCTCACAATATGCAAAAACCTGAGGTTACCCAATGAAATTAATAGGCAGCAGATTCAATACAAACAAGAGGGCATATTTTTTCAAGCAACACAAATGTAATCTGGGGAACTCATTGCAAGGGGAATGCAGTGATAGCCAAAAGTACAACTGCATTCGAAAAGGAACTAAACACATGGGGAAAAAAACAAATAGATCAGTCCATGGAGGAGTGATCCATCAATGGCTATTAGCCAAGACAGTTGGGTATCTCTTAGTGGGTTGCAGAGGCAAAATAGTGATAGAGGATGTGGAAAAATCTGAAGTACTCAAAAGCTCCCTGACTGTTGAGCTAGGCAACACAGTGTGGGGAGGAGGTGAGCAGCCCCCAGGGGTGAAAGAACAGGTTAAGGACTATTTGGAAAAGCTGGTCATGCACAAATCCATGGATCCAGAACTAATGCATCCAAGCGTGCTGAGAGAGTTGGCTGATACGATCGCAGAGCCATTGGCCATTATCTATTAAAATTTGTGGTGATCGGTATAGGTCCCGGAAGATTGGAAAAAGGCAAATATAGTGCCCATATTTAAAAAAGGGAAGGAAGAAAACCCAGGGAACTATAGACCAGTCAGCCTCACTTCAGTCCACGGCAAAATCCTGAAACAGGTCCTCAAGGAATCCATTTTGAAGCACTTGGAGGAGAGGAAGGTGATCAGGAACAGTCAACATGGATTCACCAAGGGGAAGTCATGCCTGACCAACTTGATGGCCTTCTATGATGAGATAACTGGCTCTGTGGATACAGGGAAAGTGCTAGATGTGATATATCTTGACTTTAGCAAAGCTTTTGATACGGTATCCCACAGTATTCTTGCCAGCAAGTTAAAGAAGTATGGGCTGGATGAATGGACTATAAGGTAGATAGAAAACGGCTACCCTGAGTGGGATTTAGGAGTTTGCATCTCTTTGTGGAAGGTGCTGTAAGAAAAATCATGTTATTGGGTTCAATACTTTGGTGACTGGGTGTAATTCTGGGGCCTGTTTTATACAGGAAGTCAGACTGCTGTGGGGTGGTATGTGAGGATCTGTGCTGCCCTAGTCATCTTGTCATGGGGTGGATCTCCAAGTCGGGGAAACCCATGATGGCACAGTGAAAGCCACCCCACTCGGGTTCTAGGATGTGCAGATGAGGGCAATGCAATCCCTGTGCTGTCTCCCTGAGGAGACTTGCTCCTAACTTCCCTGCTGGCCCCAAAGTGTGCTCTTTCCCACAGAGGAAATGAAGGAGCAAAGAAACTCTCCCAAGGTGACGCAGCAGGTTGGAGGCAGAAGGAAGACTAGAGCCCCGTCTCCCAATGTGCAGTCCAATGCACTTCCCATTGGTTTATGACATGTCCCCCTTGGCTGCTGCTTTCCATTGCCATGAAGAGTGCAGCTCAGATGCAGCTTGTCACAGAAGAGATGCACACACCGTGCTCTCTCACAGGGTGATTTTACATTTGTGCGTTCTTGTTTTGTTGTTTTCCCAACACCTTAGAACAGAGACTCATTCAGTCCGGCTGCTTTTTGTGGAAGTGAGCGGTGTTGTTGTAGCCATGTGTGTCCCAGAATATAAGAGAGACAAGGTGAGGAGGAAATAGTTTTCATTGGACCCAAATTATGTTGGCGAGAGAGACCAGTTCTCAAGCTTACGTAGTGAAAGTACATAGTTAAAACACCCCTAGAGTTCCAATGAAAACCTGGCTTTAATTTCCAAGTCCCAAAGCATTTTCTGTAGCCTACTTTAGCTCAGCAGGGAGCTTCTGCTGCAGGATCAATAAAATACAGAAATAAAACGGTCAGAGAAGGGCAACAAAGACAATTAAATGTAGAGAATGACTTTCATATGAAGAGAGACTAAAAAGACTTGAACCGCTGAGCTTAGAAAAGAGATCTCAAAGGGAGGACATGATAGAAGTCTATAAAATCATGACTAGTGCGGAGAAAGTGAATAGAGAAATGTTATTTCCTTTTTCACACAATGCAAAAACCAAATCAGCAGGCTTAATACAAAAAGAGAATGTATTTTTTTATGGAACATAGAGCTAACCTATGGAAATCACTGCCAGGGGATGTTATGATGGGAAAGGATTGAAAAAGACTTAGATAAGTTGATGGGGTATAGGTCCATCTATGGCTATTTGCCACACTGGTCAGGAATGCAAGCCCATGCTGCTGGTGTCCCAAAACCTCTGATAACCAGAAGCCAGGATGGGAAGACAGGGGATGGATCACACAATGGTTGCCCTGTTCTGCTCACTCCCCTGAAGCACCTGGCATTTGTCACTGTCAGAAGACAAGACACTGGGCTAGATGGACCATTTGTCTGACCCAGTTTATGCTGTTTTTGTGTTCCTGTGAGACATTTCTACTCCAATGCTCCAGGAATGGAAGATGGGAATAAAAGCAGAAACAATATCCTGCAGCATTTTTGTGGCACTAGCAGATGGTTACACAAGACTCATCGCATTACCCTCAGTGGCAAAACATTCCACTAGCAGGGGGTAAGACACAGCTAATCACACACACAATATTTTCCTTTCTCTGTCTCCCATGGTCGGTGCACCAGAGAGCACGTGCAAATAAGTCCCTCACCCAGTGCACCAGGACACAGAACTCCCTGACCTCTCTCCCACTCAGTCAGCCCCACAAAGCCACCTGTGTTGGGAAGAGCGTGAGATTAAACTGGGGAAGCCAGGCCCATCCACGCAAAATGTTCCCTAAGGGTACGTCTACACTACGGGATTATTCTGATTTTACATAAACCGGTTTTATAAAACAGATTGTATAAAGTCGAGTGCATGCGGCCACACTAAGCACATTAATTTGATGGTGTGCGCCCATGGTCCAAGGCTAGCGTCGATTTCTGGAGCGTTGCACTGTGGGTAGCTATCCCATAGCTATCCCATAGTTCTTGCAGTCTCCCCTGACCCTTGGAATTCTGGGTTGAAAGCCCAGTGCCTGATGGGGCAAAAATCATTGTCGCGTGTGGTTCTGGGTACAGCCTCATCCCTCCCTTTGTGAAAGCAGCAGACAACCATTTCGTGCCTTTTTTCCTGGGTGAACTGTGCAAACGCCATAGCACAGCAAGCATGGACCCTGCTCAGATCAATAGCACAATCGTGGACGTTGTAAACACCTCGCGCATTCTCGTGAGTCTGTGCTGAACCGGGACCTGCAAAGCCAGGCGAGGAGGAGGCGGCAGCTACGGCAGGGCGGCGACGAGAGTGAGGAGGACATGGACACAGAATTATCTCAAACCGCGGGCCCCTGCACTTTGGAGATCCTCCTGGTAATGGGCAGGTTCTAGTCATTGAACGCCGATTTTGGGCCCGAGAAACAAGCACAGACTGGTGGGACTGCATAGTTTTGCAGGTGTGGGACGATTCCCAGTGGCTGCGAAACTTTCGCATGCGTAAAGGCACTTTCATGGAACTTTGTGACTTGCTTTCCCCTGCCCTGAAACGCCATAATACTAAGATGTGAGCAGCCCTCACAGTGGAGAAGCGAGTGGCAATAGCCCTCTGGAAGCTTGCAACCCCAGACAGCTACCGGTCAGTCGGGAATCAATTTGGAGTGGGAAAATCTACTGTGGGGGCTGCTGTGATGCAAGTAGCCAAAGCAATCATTAAGCTGCTGCTACGAAAGGTTGTGACTCTGGGAAATGTGCAGGTCATAGTGGATGGCTTTGCTGCAAGGGGATTCCCTAACTGTGGTGGGGCCATAGATGGAACCCATATCCCTATCTTGGCACCGGAGCACCAGGGCACCCAGTACATAAACCGCAAGGGGTACTTTTCAATGGTGCTGCAAGCACTGGTGGATCACAAGGGATGTTTCACCAACATCCACGTGGGATGGCCAGGAAGGGTTCATGACGCTCCCGTCTTCAGGAACACTACTCTGTTTAAACGGCTCCAGCAAAGGAATTACTTCCCGGACCAGAAAATAACATTTGGGGATGTTGAAATGCCTGTCGTTATCCTGGGGGACCCAGCCTACCCCTTGATGCCATGGCTCATGAAGCCATACACAGGCAGCCTGGACAGTGGTCAGGAGCTGTTCAAATACAGGCTGAGCAAGTGCAGGATCGTGGTAGAATGTGCATTCGGCCATTTAAAGGCGCACTGGCGCACCTTACTGACTCGCTCAGACCTCAGCCAAACCAATGTCCCCTTTGTTATTGCTGCTTGCTGTGTGCTCCACAATCTCTGTGAGAGTAAGGGGGAGGCCTTTATGGCGGGGTGGGAGGCTGAGGCAAATCACCTGGCCGCTGATTATGCGCAGCCAGACACCAGGGCGATTAGAAGAACACACCAGGAAGCGGTGCGCATCAGAGAAGCTTTGAAAACGAGTTTCATCACAGGCCAGGATACGGTGTGACTGCTGTGTTTGTTTCCCCTTCATGAACGCCCCCCCTTTATTGACTCCTTCCCTGTAAGCAACCCACCCTCCCCCTTCGATTACAGCTTGCTTAAGGAAATAAAGTCACTATCATTTAAAAATCAGGTATTCTTTATTAAAAGTCCTTCCCTGTAAGCAACCCACCCTCCCCCTTCAATTACAGCTTGCTTAAGGAAATAAAGTCACTATCGCTTAAAAATCATGTATTCATTATTAAAAGTCCTTCCCTGTAAGCAACCCACCCTCCCCCTTCCATTACAACTTGCTAAAGGAAATAAAGTCTCTATCGTTTAAAAATCATGTATTCATTATTAAAAAGTATAACAAGAGGCAGAGAACTGACAAGGTATCCCGGGTGTGGTTTGGGAGGAGGATAGGAGGGAAGGAAAAGGCCATTAAATACATTTCAATGTAATGACAGCCTTTTGGTTGGACTGTCGACGGGGGTGGAGTGGGCAGGTGCACGAAGCCTTCCCCCACACGTTCTTACACGTCTGGGTGAGTGGTGAGGGTGGTTACACAGGGGCTGCAGCGGCACTCTGTGACCCCGCTGCTCCTCCTGAAGATCCACCAGACGTCGGAGGATATCAGTTTGATCACGCAGCAGCTCCAGCGTTGCATCCCACCACCTCTGGTCTTCCTGCCTACACCTCTGATCTTCCTGCCACCACCTCTCATCTTGAGCATCTCTCCTATCCTCACGTTCGTCCCTCCTATCCTCACATTTGTCCCTCCTGTCCTCATGTTCACTGGCATCTTTCCTGTACTTTGCTACCACGTCCTTCCAGTCAGCCAGATGAGCTCTTTCATTGCGGGTTACATCCATGATTTCCGAGAACATTTCGTCTCGAGTCTTCTTTTTCCTCCGCCTTATCTGAGAGAGCCTTCGGGATGGAGTAGGGAGGCTTGAAAAATGTGCAGCTGCATGAGGGAGGGAAAAAAGGGAGAGAAGTATTGAAAAAGATACATTTTACAGAACAATGTTTAAACTCTTTCACAGTGAACAACACTATTCACCTTACATAGCACATGTGATTTCACTACAAGGTCGCATTTTGCATCTTAATATTGAGTGCCTGCAGCTCTGGTGTTACAGATCTCACAGACACAGGTCCGGGCATCACAATTCAGCTTGCATGCGGACATGGTAAGCCATTGTCTTTCGGCTTCTCCAGCCTTCATATACACAGTGCCCTCTGATGCTTCTTCCTGTTAACATGCAGCAGCAGAAGCCAACCCCCCCCCTCCAATTCTCTAGGATGATTGCTTTACCCCTCCCCCCACCGCTTGGCTGGTATCATGGAAGATCACTGCTAATCACCCCCCTTTCCGCCCCCCCACTGCATGCCTGGTAGCTGGGACGATTCCTGCTAGCCAAATGCAAAAAAGCTTAGCGCTATCCTTCCTCCCTTCCCCCCGCTTGGCTACGTGCAAGGAAGGATTTTTTTAAGCAACAGCCCAGTAGGAAAATTGCCATCTCTGTCCCCTTAATTAAATTCCTGAATTTCAGCCAGGTTACCATGAACAATATCACTCTGCTGAGGATAACAGAGCGAGATAAAGAACAGATGTTTCTTGAATGCCAGCAATCACCGGGACCATACTCAGCTATGCTTTGTCATGCAATGATACCCGATTACTTGCTACATGCATGGCGTGGTAAAGTGTCCTACAATGGTGAATGGAACATGGCTGCCTTGCCCAGAAACCTTCTGCAAAGGCTTTTGGAGTACTGTAATAACCTAGTCCCAGATTTGGACCTTAGCGTCCAAAATATGGGGGTTAGCATGAAAACCTCCAAGCTTAGTTACCCGCTTGGACCTGGTACCTGCTGCCACCACCCAAAAAATTAGAGTGTTTTGGGGCACTCTGGTCCCTCTGAAAAACCTTCCCTGGGGACCCCAAGACCCAAATCCCTTGAGTCTCACAACAAAGGGAAATAATCCTTTTTCCCTTCCCCCCTCCAGGTGCTCCTGGAGAGATACACAGACACAAGCTCTGTGAATCCAAACAGAGTGAATCTCCCTCTCTGTTCCCAATCCTGGAAACAAAAAGTACTTTCCTATTCCCCCAGAGGGAATGCAAAATCAGGCTAGCAATCCAACACACAGATCTCCCCTTGATTTCTTCCTCCCACCAATTCCCTAGTGAGTACAGACTCAATTTCCCTGAAGTAAAGAAAAACTCCAACAGGTCTTAAAAGAAAGCTTTATATAAAAAGAAAGAAAAATACATACAAATGTTCTCTCTGTATTTAGATGATACAATACAGGGTCGATTGCTTAAAAGAATATTGAATAAACAGCCTTATTCAAAAAGAATACAAATAAAAGCACTCCAGCACTTATATTCATGCAAATACCAAAGAAAAGAAACCATATAACTTACTATCTGATCTCTTTGTCCTTACACTTAGAAACAGAAGATTAGAAAACAGAACTACTTCTCCAAAGCTCAGAGAAATCAGGCAGCCAGAAAACAAAGACCTCAGACACACAATTCCCCCCACCCAAAGTTGAAAAAATCCGGTTTCCTGATTGGTCCTCTGGTCAGGTGCTCCAGGTGAAAGAGACATTAACCCTTAGCTATCTGTTTATGACACGCCCCCCAAATTGCAGACAGTGGGGAAGCTCACTGGCGGCGATTTCCTTCTAGAACTTGAAAATAAACAGATTAATACAACACATGCACCTTTACATATACTACTAAGTATATAACTAACAGACTTCTACATTTTAAGAACACTTTTTAACTACTGAATTCTGGGAAACTCTCACGGGAGAGTGCATCAGCAACTTTATTAGAAGCTCCTGTGATGTGTTGAATTTCAAAATCAAAATCTTGGAGAGCTAAACTCCAACGAAGAAGTTTCTTGCTGTTCCCCTTGGCAGTATGAAGCCACTTTAGTGCAGCATGGTCAGTTTGTAGTTGGAACCGCCGTCCCCAAACATAGGGGTGTAGCTTTTCCAGGGCGTACACAATGGTATAGCATTCCTTTTCACTGACTGACCAGTGACTTTCCCTCTCAGACAGTTTCTTGCTGAGAAACACGACAGGATGGAAGTTGTGATCTGTTGCTTTCTGCATGAGCACTGCTCCTATACCACGCTCAGATGCATCGGTGGTTACTAGGAATGGCTTGTCAAAATCCGGGGCCCTGAGCACAGGGTCAGACATGAGCATCGCCTTAAGCTGGGTAAAGGCCTTTTGACACTCATCAGTCCACTTAACTGCATTTGGCTGGGTCTTTTTGGTCAGGTCGGTCAGTGGGGCAGCGATTTGGCTGTAGTGTGGTACAAATCGCCTGTAGTATCCGGCCAAGCCTAAGAAGGATTGGACCTGCTTCTTGGACCGTGGGACAGGCCACTTTTGGATAGCATCCACCTTGGCCTGTAGGGGGTTTATGGTTCCTCGACCCACCTGGTGCCCCAGGTAAGTCACTCTGTTTTGGCCTATTTGACACTTTTTGGCCTTAACAGTTAGTCCTGCCTGCCTGATGCGCTCAAAGACCTTTTCCAAGTGGAGTAGGTGTTCGGGCCAGGAGTCTGAAAAAATGGCCACATCATCGAGGTATGCAACTGCAAATTCTCCCAGTCCAGCTAGTAGACCATCTACCAGCCTCTGGAAGGTGGCGGGTGCATTTCGAAGGCCGAAAGGAAGGACATTGAATTCATACACCCCCGCATGGGTGACGAATGCTGACCTCTCCTTGGCAGGTTCATCTAGCGGTACTTGCCAGTACCCCTTGGTTAAGTCTATTGTAGAGATGAACTGGGCACGTCCCAACTTCTCCAATAGTTCATCGGTACGTGGCATTGGATAGTTGTCCGGACGAGTTACAGCATTTAGCTTACGGTAGTCCACGCAAAAGCGTATTTCCCCATCTGGTTTGGGTACCAGAACCACTGGAGATGCCCATGCACTGGTAGATGAGCGGATTATACCCATCTGTAGCATGTTCTGGATCTCCCGTTCTATAGCAGCTTGGGCATGAGGAGACACCCGGTAGGGTGGGGTTCTGATTGGGTGAGCATTACCTGTATCAATGGAGTGGTATGCCCGTTCAGTCCATCCTGGGGTGGCTGAGAACAATGGGGCGAAGCTAGTGCACAGCTCCTTGATTTGTTGACGCTGCAGACGTTCCAGGGTGGTTGAGAGGTTCACCTCTTCCACGCCACCGTCTTTTTTTCCGTCGTAGTAGACACCGTCAGGCCACTCAGCATCATCTCCCTGGACTGTAAACTGACAAACCTGTAAGTCTCTGGAATAGAAAGGCTTGAGAGAATTAACATGGTACACTTTAGGCTTTAGTGAGGAATTGGGAAATGCTATGAGGTAGTTTACAGCTCCCAGGCGCTCTTGGACCGTGAATGGCCCTTCCCATGATGCTTCCATCTTATGGGCCTGTTGCGCCTTCAAGACCATAACCTGGTCTCCTACCTTGAAGGACCGATCTCTGGCATGTCTGTCATACCAGGCCTTTTGCTCTTCTTGAGCATCCTTTAGGTTCTCTTTAGCAAGCAAGTACCTCCAGGAGCGCTTCATGGAGATGTCCCTGGAGGATTTCCGCTCCATCCCCAGACATGTTAACAAACTTTTCCAGTAACTTTACTGGCCGCGAATACATCCCAAGCCCTCATAGCAAATCAATCATTAAAAAACGCTTGCTTGTAAACCATGTTTTATATTTACAAAGGTACACTCACCAGAGGTCGCTTCCATGGCTTCACTGTCTGGGCTACTGGCTTGGGAGGGCTGGGAGGGTAATTCTGTCTGAGTCACAAAAAGCTCCTGGCTGTTGGGGCTAATGGAGTGCTGTGTGCTCGCTGCAAGGTCGTCCTCCTCTTCCTCCTCCTCCTAATCCTCATCTTCCCCCTGCGCAGAATCCTCAGCCATGGTTGAGATTACAACCCCCACCTCGGAATCCACAGACAGGGTGGGTAGTGGTGGCACAGCCCCCTAAAATTGAATGCAGCTCAGCGTAGAAGCGACATGTTTTCGGCCCTGACCCGGACCTTCCGTTTGCTGCTTTGGTTTTCTGGTAGGCTTGTCTGAGCTCCTTAACTTTCACTCTGCACTGCACTGAGTCCCTGGTGTGGCCTTTGGCCATCATGGCCTTGGAAATTTTTTCAACTATTTTTTCATTATGTCTTTTGGAACGGAGTTCTGTTAGCACTGAATCCTCTCCCCATCTAGCGATCAGATCCAGTACCTCCTGCGCGGTCCATGCTGGAGCTCTTTTTCAATTCTCAGGAGACTGCATTGCTACCTGTGCTGATGAGCTCTGTGTGGTCACCTGTGCTGATCACAGCTCCACGCTGGCCAAACAGGAAATGAAATTCAAAAGTTTGCGGGGCTTTTCCTGTATACCTGGCCAGTGCATCCAAGTTCAGACTGCTGTCCAGAGTGGTCACAGTGGTGCACCATGGGATACCGCCCGGAGGCCAATACCGTCGATTTGCGGCCACACTAACCCTAATCCGATATGGTAATACCGATTTTAGCGCTACTCCTCTCGTCGGGGAGGAGTACAGAAACCGATGTAAAGGTCCCTTTACATGGATAAAAAGGGCCTCGTAGTGTGGACGGGTACAGCGTAAAATCGGTTTAACGCTGCTAAAATCGGTTTAAACGCGTAGTGTAGACCAGGCCTAAGGCAGGCAAATGCAAGGTCTGTGGGATGCAGGCCTTGGCTACAGAATGGGGGACTGAGGCTGGCAAAGCTGTGACCCTGAGAAGGATTCAGGAGTTCTCATATCTTTGTGGGGGGGGTGCCTTAGCCAAACAGATTCATACTCCGCATTGGAGTGTAAACACAAGTTATTGGGCTGAAAACAGGAGTGACGAGTTAAAATTTTAGGGCCTGCTTAAACACTGAATCACCATGTTTGCCATGGGATGGTGTACGGGGGTGTTTCCTGCCCTAGCCATGTCCTCATAGGGTGGATTTCCAGGATAAGGAGTCTCATGATGACACAGTCAAAGCCACCCCTGCTCAGGTTCTGGGCTGTGCGGAGGAGAACCATGAAATCCCTGCCCTGTATCCCTGAGGAGACTTGCTCCTGATTTCCCTGGTGGCCCCAAAGTGTGCTCATTTGCCAGTGAGGATATTGAGGAGGAAAGAAACTCTCCCAAGGTGACACAGCAAGTCAGTGGCAGAACGAACGCTGGAGCTCCCATCTCCCAATGTGCTGCACAGTGCACTTCCCATGGCTGTATGGCACGTCCCCCTTGGCTGCTGCTTTCCTTGGCCATGGTCACAGAGGAGCACAAACCGTGCTCTCGTTCTCATAAAGTAATTTTACTTTTGTGCTTTCTTGTTTTGTTGTTTCCCTTCAACTTAGAATAAGATCACTCAGTCTGGCTGTTTTCTCTGGCAGGGCGCTGTGCTGTTGCAGCCATGTGTGTCCCAGGATATTAGACAAACAGGGGGGAGGAAATAGCTTTCATTGGATCCAAATTCTGTTGATGAGAGAGACCAGCTTTCAACCTTACGCAGTGGAAGTACATAATAAAAATATCCCTACAGGTCCAATGAAAACTTGGGTGTAATTTCAAAATCTCAAAGCATTTTCTGTGTCCTGCTTTAGCTCAGCAGGGAGCTTCTCCTGTACCATCGATGAAACACAAAGATCACCCGTTTCAGGATCTCTTTTCTGGTCACCCCATAAACGATGGGGTTTAACATGGGGGGAATGAGCACACAGAGGTTGGCCAGTAGGATGAGAATATAACCTGGGACGATTTGCCCAAATTGATGTGCAAAAATGGGTAAAAAGACTGGTGTGTAGAACATCAGTATGACACAGAGGTGGGAGCCGCAGGTGCGGAGAGCCTTGAGCCGGGCGTCCTTCGATGGGAGTTGGAAAACGGCCCTGAGGATCAGCCCATAAGATACAGCAATGAGCACAGCATCCAAGCCAATTACTAAAGTAGCCACAACTGTACCATACCAGAAATTGACTGTGATGTCGTCGCAGGCCAGCCGGGCTATGTCAACGTAGTCACAATAGGTGTGAGGCAGGAGGTTGGTTCCGCAGAACTTCAGCTGCTTCACAAGAAAGAGGACGGGGAAAATGAAACAGAAACTTCTTGTGACAACTGCCAGCCCCATCTTCCCGGTCACAGACTTGGTTAGTATGATGGTGTATCTCAGGGGGTTGCAGATGGCAACGTACCGATCAAACGCCATGGCCAGCAGGATGGCCGACTCAGCAATAAAACTGACATGGATGAAGAACATCTGGGTCAGGCAGGCAGCAAAAGAAATTTCCCCTGCTCTAAACCAGAATACAGCCAGCATCTTGGGCACTGCTGTGATAGATAAGAGCAGATCAACAGCAGCCAGCATGGACACGAATAGATACATGGGCTGATGGAGGCTTTGTTCTGTTAGTATGATGAATAGTAGGAGAGAGTTCCCAATAAGTGTCACAATGTACATCAGACAGAAGGGGATGGAGATCCAGACATGAGACTCCTCCATACCTGGGATGCCAGCCAGGATGTAGGTCACGGGGGCAAAAAAGGTGTGATTGTCAGCTGACATCATGCACCATCACTTGGATCTTCTATTCAATTTCCAGGAACTAACAGCAAAAGAGACAATCAGTGAGAAGGTGAGTGTCTGCTAGGACTGAACTGCATTTGTTACAGTGTGATGGGTTCACCCGGGGGGGGGGCACATGGAACTGGGGTTTCATTGAGCCCTCTGACCCCCCAGTCTGTGCCCCCCTCACACTGTGCTGCTGTGACAAGCTGCAGACCTGCTCCCCATCTTACACTTACACCAGCATCCACACACGCAGGGACACACCCCGCTGCAGTTACACGCAGGCTCTAACCAGCCACTGCATGAACCAACAACAGAGAGGCTGCAGCCAAATTAACCACCAGCTTCCCAGATTTGTACCCCCCACTGGAGTGTAAACCCAAAATGTTACAGTCTTACCCTGAGCAGAGAACTGTACAGCGTAAGCTCCTAGAATTCCCCCCCTCCCTGAATGTGGAAAAGGATATACAACAGCCTCCGCCAGTCGAGCTATGATTTTCTCAGGCACTTCATTCCAACTCACTAGTGTAGATAAAGCCAAAACAATTTTATTAAGTACTAAAATAGTTTTTAAATGGTGATAAGTGACACCAAGCAGATCAAAGCAGATTACCTAGCAAATACACAAAAATGCAACCTAAGCTTCATATAAAATCTTAAAATCTATTTTTTGTAGTTAAAAAACTTGTTCTGTTATAATGTAAAGCAGTGAGCTTTGACTGGCGTGCTTGGGGAAAATCTCAGCTTGGCTAACCCAAGTGTGCATGGTTCTCTTCATATGGAGGGAGAGGCCTACCGGGTATTAAACACACAGACTGCCCAGATTTGACCAGGGCAGGATGGTACTGCTCTGGGGTCCCAGCCTGGAGAGCTGGTGGTTAAAGAGTCTGTGTCCAATTGCAGCTGGGTGTGTCTCTACCTGTGTGAATGCTGGTGAAAGTGAAGGAAGGAGGGCTTTGCAGCTTGTCAGAGCAGTACAGGGTGAGAGGGATCCCAGGCTGGGGGTCAGCGGGATCAGTGATACCCCAGTTCCAGATAGTACTCTGGGGCTACCCGTCACAATCATTATCAAAGCAGCCCTTATAATCGGTTGATCCTGGATTATACAGTTTGTACATTTACGGCTATGCTGCTTGAAGTCAGCTAATTTCTGCCAAATGGAATAGACCGAGTCCTGGGGTCCTTATTGATTTTCATGGAAGTGTTGCCTGAGTGAAGGCCTTGGGAATGTTATAGGGCCTGAGGGGGTTTCCAATGAGGTTTACTCTGAACAGACACATAACCAAGAATGTCCTAGTCCAGAGCCAACTGAGTTCAACAGCAAGATCCCCAGTGACACCTTGGGGAGCGGATCAGGGTAACTCGGCGACCTCTTCCCAGCACCGAACCTCAGCGCAGTCACAGGAGCGTATCTCAGAGCCCCGGTTCCTGTCCTGCCCCTGCAGTCAGAATTACACACCCCCATTCTACCCAACCCCAGCTCAACATTTCCTAGGTTTCATGTTTCCATTCTCCCCTTCACAGATTCATTCCATGCAAATGACTCACCAGGCTCCGGCCCCAGCTTGGGAGGAGGAATCTCTGCCTGTGACCGGGTCGGAGAGCTGCAGGTGGCAGGGAATCTGCACTGACCGGGGCTGAGGTACAGGGATATTTATACTGTTGCCCTGCGAATCCCAGGACGGACTCAGAGCCAGCACGGAGCCCCAGGGACCTGCCTCTGTGACTGTGGGGAAGAGAGGAGAATTAACCCTTTACTCCTCTCATTTCTTTGATCTGCATCAGAGGGGTAGCCGTGTTAGTCTGGATCTGTAAAAGTAGCAAAGAATCCTGTGGCACCTTATAGACTAACAGACATTTTGGAGCATGAGCTTTCATGGGTGAATACCCACGAAATGATGCATCTGACGAAGTGGGTATTCACCCACGAAAGCTCATGCTTTGGTGCTTGTTTGATCTGATCATTTCTCCTTTTGTACGTTATTTAGACGCTGAGGCCCTGGCAAAAAGCCCCCTGTTCTTTGCAGCCCTGACAAACTCAGTACACCACACACAAGTCTTATGGAACATTGAGCCATAAAGAGTTGCCTGTAAGGTGTGTGCAGAAAGCTTGTAACTTTTCAAGCTTCAAAACTATTGCAAAATGCATGTCCAGGTAATAGTTAACAAATAACATATTGATATTGACAGTGAGCTTTACGGACTTGGAGTAGAGGGCATAGTGTGTCTAGCTGATGGCACTTCCAGGAGGGTGTTGTCACCCCACCCTAGTTAGCTGGGGATGTAATGCCAGGCTCAGTTCTCCAGCCTTGCTCCAGCCCAAGATATTCAGTGAAAAACCACCAGAGACAAATGCAGTCAACGCCACTTGGAGGTAAATGAAGGAACATTACAACAGACAGAATTGCTCTGTCTACAGGGGTGAAATTAATAATAAATTCTTATTGGTACGTGGACAGACTTTGGGCCCCAAAAGAGCCTCCCCCGGTCAGCCCATGTGCGCTCCCTGGCCTCCACTGCCTAGACTCTGGCAGTGATTTAAAAGGAACCAGGCGCCGGGAGAGAAGAGTTACCAGAGTTAATGACCACACACATTTTGTAAGGGAGAGTGACTCCCATGGATCGGGGTTTACGCCAATCTCTGTTAGAGATAAGGATGGGATGCAGGATGTGAGGGGAAGATTACCCCATATCCCCTCCTGAGAGATTCTCACAGCTTCTTCTGAAGCATCTGGTGCTGGCCACTGCTGGAGACAGGCTACTGGGCTAGCTGGACCCGGCTCTCATCCAGTCTGGTGGTTTCCATGTTCCTCTACCAAGGTGCAAGGTTGACCTACTGCACAGCGCCTACGTTCTGTGATAATTGCTGTTTAACAACAACTGGAGCTGGAGCTTTCCCAAAGCGAGCTGCTGATTTGGGAGCCCCCAACCTAGGACACACCTCAGCCAAGATTTCAAGAGGTGCTGAGCTCTCTCAGCTCCCACTCTCTGCCACTGGCGTGGCAGGTGCTCAGCAGCTGTGAAAAACCAGACCCTGGATGACACAAGCTCAGCATCCAAACAGGAGTGGTGGATAGGGATGCCAATTTTCCAGCTGCAGAGAACTGAACACCCTTGCCTTGCCCCTCCTCTTCTCCGAGGTCCTGCTCCCTGCCCCCTCCATCCCTGCTCCCTCCCTCACTCACTGTCCCCCACCCTTGCTCACTCGCTCAAGGGTTTGGAGGTGCAGGAGGAGGTGAGGTCTCCGGCTGAGGGTGCAGGATCCAGGGAGGGGCCAGGAAGGAGGAGTTTGGCGTATGGGAGTGGTCTCTGGGCTGAGGTAGGGGGCTGGGGTGCAGGATAAGTTTTGGGGTGCAGGTGGTGCTTATCTCAGATGGCTCCTGGAAGAATCCTGCGTGTCCCTCTGGCTCCTAGGCAGAGGCACAGCCAGGAGATGCCGCATGGTGCGTGCTGTCCCAGTCCAGAGGAGCCAACCCTGCAGATCCCATTGGCCACAATTCCCAGCCAATGGTAGTTGTGGGGCTGGCACCTGGGGCGGGGAGAACTTGGGGAGCCCCCTGGCCGCCCCCTGCCTGTGACCGGACATGCTGGCTGCTTCTGGGAGCCCCTCAGAACCAGTGTAGGCAGGGAGCCTGCCTTAACCCCACTGCACCGCCATCCAGATTTTTAACAGCCCAGTCAGAGTTGCTTATTGCATCTGTCAGTGAGGGGCTGAGTCAGAGAATTTCTCTTCTCAGCGCAGACTTGATCAGCAGCAATAGTAAAGGGCGCCAGGAGAGAAGGCTTCCATAGGCCTGTTTGACTCTGCCTCCATTACTGTCTGGGCATCACGGACCACGGGTCTTGAATATCAATCTATATGGCCCTTAGGCACTAGTACACACCTGTGACAATGTTGGTTTTTCCTCCTTATTATGTTGTATGCAAGCTTATTTGGGTCTTACAATTTTGCATGAATACTGTGTGTGTGTCAGTCTCTCTGTGTGCGGTACCAGTGCCTCGGTGGTGGGAATAAGGGTGTGAGACTTTTCTGCTGAGGCCCTCGGGGTCAGGTGAGGCGGCTCCAGCTGCCTGCACATAGCAATGGCCGGTGTCCTTCATCACCTCTGACCCAGGAGCAGGATGCAACCAGGTGACCCTTTGCCTGGGAAGGGAGACAAAGAGCAGGAGGAGGAGGAATGTGCACATTGGAGGTTGGGCTGGTGGAATCTGGCCTTGGAGAGAGGGGAGTCTGGGGTGTCCGGCCCAGGGTCCCTCCAAGATGGACTTTGCTGAAAGTCACTGATTTCTCTGCTAACAAGCTCTGTTCTACATTCTGTTCCTTCTACAAATACACCTTCTGTTTTACACGCTGGCTGAGAGTCACGGCTGACTGCAGAGTGGGAGTGCAGGGCCCTCTGGCTTCCCCACAAACTCCTCCTTCACCATGGGGGGTTTCACCATGACTCGGATGATGCACAGGTTGGCGGCATTGACTGGGCAGGTGTTACAATGCTGGTTCTGGTGGGACACAACTGAGAGTGCCAATTTAGGACAAATTGCTTAAAGCAGGGCAGTTACAGTCCAAGGCTTGGGATTATCCACCCTTAAGGCAAACCAAACCAGCCAGACAGAGAGGACTTTGGTTTCACCCCACTGGCTCACCACAAGTCACACAAGCAATTCCCTTTGACACTCCAGTTTCCCAGTCTCACCACCAGTTCCACTCGTTATGGGAACAAATGGTGATGAAAACCAACGCCCCAGTAAAAGAAAAAAGGTTCTCCCGATCCCAAAAGACCAAAGCCCAGACCCAGGTCAATATACAAATCAGATCCTACCCACAAATCATGCTGTTGCCAGTTCTTTAGAATCTAAAATCTAAAGGTTTATTCATAAAAGAAAAAAGATACAGATGAGAACTAGAATTGGTTAAATGGAATCAATTACATACAATGATGGCAAAGCTCTTAGTTCAGGTTTGTAGCAGTGATGGAGTAAACTGCAGGTTCAAATCAAGTCTCTGATGGGTCATCAGTCCTTTGTTCAGAGCTTCCATTTGTAGCAAAGTCCCTCCAGAAGTAGGAAGCAGGACTGAAGACAAGATGGAGATGAGGCATCAGCCTTTTATAGGCTTTTCCAGGTGTAAGAACCTCTTAGTTCTTACTGTGGAAAATTACAGCAAAATGGAGTCTAGAGTCACATGGGGAAGTCCTGCACAACCTGCTGAGTCACAAGGCCTATTGGCTTTCTCTCAGTGGGTCAATCGTGTAGCTGATGGTCCTTAAAGGGCCATGAAGCAGGCTAGGGAGAGCTGACACCAACTTTTCTGGGGTGTCACCCAGAAGCACAGCATAAGTTTGAACTATAGACAGTATAGAGCCAGTATTCATAACTTCAACTATAAAAATGATACACACATATAGACAGCATAATCATAACCAGCAAACCCTAACCTCTCCATAGACCCCTTACACGACAATCTCTATACAATATTTTCTACAAATATATAACAGTGGGCGCAACACTGACCCATACATTATGTCATTAACGTCACAGCAGACGATGGTGTTCTCTCCGCAGTCAGCCACACTTAGCGAGGCTCAGGGAGGGCTGAGGAGATCCGGAGTGTGAGGGGGGCAACGTTTGCTTCACTGTGGTGAAATTCTTAGCATTGTTTTTGCTGCTGTGATCATAGATCCCCGGGTGAGAGGAAGCAGGAGAAGGGAACTGACCTCCCCCTGCCCTTCGTAATGCCAGAATCCAGGCTCAAATCATGCATACCAGCCTCCACCTCTTCACTCTCAGGGCACCAGCTCCCTCCTGCCCTCCTGCTTCTCCAGCAGTTCACCGCACTGCCTGAGAGCTGGGCCGACTGTGACATCATCAATGACGTCTTTATGAGCAGTAATGTCATGTGCAGCCCCTATCTCCCTGCTCCCCAAAATGGACAGACTCAAGAAACCTGCTGATCCATCGGAGAGGGTTCAGAGAAGAGCCACAGGAATGATTAAAGGATTAGGAATCCTGCCTGATAGTGATAGGCTCAAAGAGCCCAATCGGTTTAGTTGAACAAAGAGAACGTTAAGTCTGATCACAGTGTGTAAGTACCTACACAGGGCACAGACATATAACAACAGGCTCTTCTCCCTGGCAGAGAAAGGTCTCACACAATCCAGTGCTGGAAGTGGAAGCTAGACACATTCAGACTGGGAATAAAGTGGAGATTTCTAACAGCGAGAGGAAATAACCATTGGAACAATTTATAAGGGTTGTGGTGAATTCTCTATTACTGACCATTGTTCAATCAAGGTGGGATGTTTTTCTAAAATTTCGCATCTGGGAATTATTTGGAGGCAGGTCTCCAGCCTGTGATATGCAGGGGATCAGACTGGATGAGCACTTCCGGCCTTTGAATTAGTGAATCAGTGAATGATGGGGATGTGAACCCAGCAATGGGCCAGTTCCCCTGGTCAGATTCTCCTTGGCCTTGGTGTGATGTCTAGTTTGGAAGCTCCTCGGTGCAGGAATCACATCTCAGTTTGGGGGGTGCCTGGCACAGGCCTTTGGGCCCCACTGGAAATAAGATTAAATAATAATATGCAGCTGTTTCATCAGTGGATCTCAAAGCAGTCTGTAAAGGATGTCAGTGTCATTATTCCCATTTTACAGAAAAGGAAACTAAGTTACAGGGAGGCAAAGTGATTTGCCCAAGGTTCTCCAGCAGGGTGGTGGCAGAGTGTGGGAATAGAATGCAGATCTCCTGAGTCCCACCCCATATTCACAGCCTGTATGGCTGTCATCCAGGGTCTCCATCTCCCTGCCATGCAGATACTTTACCCTGGGGTTACAGGACTCGCTAGAGGAGAAAGGAAGGATCCTTTTCTCTTGTCCTTCGGTGATGTACAGTGGGAGCAAGAGGCAACGAACCTAGAGGTGGTGTGTAACAGGGTCTGTAACTAACTCTTTACCTGCCTCCTTTTTCCCGATCCAGAGGGGCCTCCCAGCCCCAATCAGAAGCTACTGGAAAAATGGGAAAATTAAACAGATTTAAACTTCCATTTCATTGAAGTACAAACCTCAATCGGGGGAGGTCCAGGACGATTGGAAAAAAGCAAACATAGTGCCCATCTTTAAAAAAGGGAAGAAGGAGAATCCGGGAACTACAGACAGGTCAGCCTCCCTCAGTCCCTGGAAAAATCATGGAGCAGGTCCTCAAGGAATCCATTTTGAAACACTTAGAGGAGAGGAAGATGATCAAGAATAGTCAGCATGGATTCACCAAGGGCAAGTCATGCCTGACCAACCTAATTGTCTTCAATGATGAGATAACTGGCTCTGTGGATATGGGGAAGGCGGTGACGTGATGTATCTTGACTTAGGCAAAGCTTTTGATACAGTCTGTCCTGGGGCCGGTTTTGTTCAACATCTTCATTAATGATCTGGATGGTGGGATGAATTGCACCTCAGCAAGTTTGCAGCTGACACTAAACTGAGGGAGAGAGGTAGATGTGCTGGATGGTAGGGATAGGGTCCAGAGTGACCGAGACAAATTGGAGGATTGAGGCAAAATAAATTTGATGAGGTTCAACAAGGACAAGTGCAAAGTCCTGCCCTTATGATGGAAGAATCCCATGCACTGGTACAGGCTGGGGACTGACTGGATAAGTGGCCATTCATCAGAAAAGGACCTGGGGATTATAGTGAATGAGAAGCTGGATATGAGTCAATACTGTGCCCTTGTTTCCAAGAAGGCTACCATTATATTTGGCTGCAGTAGTAGAAGCATTGCCAGCAGATCGAAGGAAGTGATTATTTCCCTCCATTCGGCACTAGTGAGGTCAAATCTGAAGTATTATGTCCAGTTTTGGGCCTCTGACTACAGAAGGGATGTGGACAAATTGGAGAGAGTCCAGTGGTGGGCAACAAAAATAATTATGGGGCTGGGGCACATGATTTATGAGGCGAGGCTGAGTAAACTGGGCTTATTCAGTTTGCAAAAGAGAAGAGTGAGGGGGAATTTGATAGCTGGTTTCAACTACCTGAAGAAAGTACCAAAGAGGATGGATCTAGACTGTTCTCAGTGGTGGCAGATGATAGAACAAGGAGCAATGGTCTCAAGTTGCAGTGGGGGAGGTCTAGGTTGGATATTAGGAAACACTATTTCACTAGGAGGGTGGTGAAGCACTGGAATGGGTTGCCGAGGGAGGTGGTGGAATCTGCATCCTGAGAGGTTTTAAAGGCCTAGCTTGACAAAGCCCTGGCTGGGATGGTTTAGTTGGTCCTGCTTTGAGCAGGAGGTTGGACTAGATGACCTCCTGAGGTCTCTTCCAACCCTGATATTCTATGATTCTATGAGACCTGCCCCAGTCCTGCCTCCACTCCCCAGCCTGGCTCCCCACTTGCAGACTGCGCAGCCCCCAGACGGAATCCCCCCATCCCAGCCTATCACCCCTCAAGCCAACTCTGCCTCCAGAAATGTCCTCATCTGCAAAGTGAGCTGGATAAATTGATGGAGCGGATGCTATAACGAGATTGCCTACAATGGCATATGGCCCATCTACGACTGCTAGCAGCAAGTATCTCCAAAGGCTTAAAAAGATAAACACAATATCAGTTAGCAGATAGCAGTTTTCAGGTATCTAAAAGGGTGCCATAAGGAGGAGGGAGAAAACTTGTTCACCTTAGCTTCTAATGTTAGAACAAGAAGCAATGTGCTTAAACTGCAGAAAGGGAGATTTAGGTTGGACATTAGGAAAAAGTTCCTAACTGTCAGGTTAGTTAAACACTGGAATAGATTGCCTAGGGAGGTTGTGGAATCTCCATCTCTGGAGATATTTAAGAGTAGGTTAGATAAATGTCTATCAGGAATGGTCTAGACAGTATTTGGTCCTGCCATGAGGGCAGGGGACTGGACTCAACGACCTTTCGAGGTCCCTTCCAGTCCTAGAGTCTATGAATCTATGAATATGTTGGGGAAGAGTTAACATGGTATTGGGCAGGGAAATCATGCCTCACCAAGCTACTAGAATTCTTTAGGGCATCAACAAGAATGTGGAGAACAGTGATCCAGCAGCTATAGTGCACTTGGACTTTCAGAAAGCCTTTGACAAGATCCCTTCCCGAAGGCTCTTAGGCAAAGTAAGCTGTCATGGGATAAGACGGAAGGCCTCCTCGTGGATCAGTAACTGGTTAAAATATAGGAAACAACGGGGAATAAATGGTCCATTTTCACAATGGAGTGAGGTAATCAATGGGCTCCCCCAAGGATCTGTATTGTGACCAGTGCTGTTCAACACATTCCTTAATGATACAGAAAAGGGATGAAACAGTGAAGTGGCAAAGTTTGGAGAGGATACATAATTATTTAAGATAGTTAAATCTAAAGCTGACTGAACAGTTACAGAGGAATCTCACAAAACTGGATGACTAAGCAATGAAATGGCCAATGAAATTCAGCATTGATAAGTGGAAAATAATGCACATTGGAATAAATCATCCTAATTTCACATATATAAGGATGGGGTCTAAATTAGCTATTGCCACTCAATAAAGAGATCGTAGAGTCACCGTGGACAGTTCTCTGAAAACTTCTGTTCTAAGCAGAACAGTGGTCAAAAAGGCTAAAAGACTGTTAAGAACCATTAGTAGATGGAGAGAAAATGTCATATTGCCAGTGTATAAATCCGTGGATGCCCACAACTTTAGTAGTGTGTCCAGTTCTAGTAGCCGCATCTCAAAAAGAATATAGTGTAACTTGAAAAGGTTCAGAGAAGGGCAACAAAAATGATGAAGGGTATAAAATTGCTTCCATATGAGAAGAGACGAAAAAGGCTTCGACTGTTCAGCTTAGAAAAGAGACAGCTAAGGAGGGATAAGACAGAGGTCTATAAAATCATGACCAGTGCAGAGAAAATGAATAGAGAAATTTAATTTACTTTTTCCCACAATGCAAAAACCAAGGGTTACCTGACAAAATAATAAGCAGCAGATTTAATTCAAAGAAGAGGACATATTTTTTCATGGAACACAGCTAACCTGTGGAACTCATTGCCAGGGGATGTTGTGATGGCCAAACGATTAAAAAAGAATTAGATAAGTTGATGGGGGACAGGGCCATCAATGGCTATTAGCCACGCTGGTCAGGGTTGCAAGCCCATGGTGCTGCTGTCCCAAAAACTCTGACCACCATAAGCCAGGATGGGCCGAGAGGGATGGATCACTTGATGATTGTCCTGTTCTGTTCACCCCCCTGAAGCACCTGGCACTGACCGCTGCGGAGCTTTGCCCTGACCCAGTAGATACTGTTCTCATGTTCTTATCAGACATATCTTCTCAACAGCTGCAGAAAAGGAAGGTGGGAATAAAATTAAAATAGATTCCCACAGCGTTTCTGCTGGATGTTGTGTGATGTTAACAGAAGGTCAAACAAGCCTCCAAGCCCCAGGAGGAGTCAGCATGTTCTCCTCAGCAGCAAAATGTTCCTTTAGCACAGGGTAAGAAACAGCTAATCAGACACACCCATTCTATTCTCCATTTGTCTCTCCCACAGTCGGGGGGACCAGAGACCATGTGTAAAAGAGTCCCTCGCCCGGTGCACCAGGCCACAGCACCCCTGAGCTCTCTCCCACCCAGCCACTCCCACAACACCACGAGTGTAGGAAAGAGAGCGAGAGCAGCCTGGGGAAGCCAGGCCCATCCATGGGAATGTGCCGTAAGGCAGCCAAACACAAAGTCCTTGGGACAAAGGCCTTGGCTGCAGAATGGAGGACTGAGGCCAGCAGAGCTGTGACCTTGAGAATGGTTTAGGAATTTGAGGAGGAAAGAAACTAACCCAAGGTGACACAGCAGGTCAGTGGCAGAAACAACACTAGCGCCCCTTTATCCCAGTGTGCAGCCCAGGGCACTTCCCACTTGCCCATGGCATGGCCCCCTTGGCTGCTGCATTCCTTAATGGTCTGAAAAGAGTCCAGTTCAGATGCAGCTAGTCAGAGAGGAGATACACACACCGTGCTCTCTCTCTCTCATGGTGATTTTTACATTTCTTCTTCCATGTTTTGCTATTTCCTTTCAACTTCGAAAAAGACTTACTCGGTCTGGCTGCCTTTTCTGGCAGTGCGCAGTGCTGTTGTAGTCATGTAAGTTGCAGGATATTAGAGAAACAAAGTGAGGGAGGAGATGTCTTTCATTAGACCAATTCCTGTTGGTGAGAGAGACCAGCTTTCAAGCTTACACAGTGTAAGTACATAGTAAAAACATGTGTATAGTTCCAGTGAAAATTTGGCTTTAATTTCCAATGCCAAAAGCATTTTCTGTTGACTCCTTTAGCTCAGCAGGGAGCTTCTGCTAACACATCTATAAAAGATACTGATTACCCTTTTCAGGATCTCTTTTGTTGTCACTCCATAAACAATGGGGTTTAACATGGGGGGAATGAGCACATAGAGGTTGGCCAGTAGGTTGAGAATATAACCTGGGATGATGTGCCCAAATAGGTGTGCATAATAGGAGAAAACGGATGAGATGTGGAACATCAGTATGACACAGAGGTGCGAGCTGCAGGTGCGGAGAGCCTTGAGCCGGGCATCCTTGGACGTAAGCCGGAAGACGGCCCTGAGGATCAGCCCATAAGATACAGCAATGAGCACAGCATCCAAACCAATTACTAAAATAGCCACAGCTAAGCCATACCAGACATTGACTGTGTTGTTGTTGCAGGCCAGCCGGGCTATGACCATATGCTCACAATAGGTGTGAGGCAGGAGGTTGGTTCTGCAGAGCTTCAGCTGCTTCATGAGAACGATGTGAGGGAAAATGATACAGAAACTTCTTGTGACAACTGCCAGCCCCATCTTCCCGATCACAGACTTGGTTAGTATCATGGTGTATCTCAGGGGGTCGCAGATGGCAACGTATCAATCAAACGCCATGGCCAGCAGGATGGCCGACTCAGCAATGAAACTGGCATGGATGAAGAACATCTGGGTCAGGCAGGCAGCAAAAGAAATTTCCCCTGCTCTAAACCAGAATACAGCCAGCATCTTGGGCACTGTAGTGGTAGATAACAGCAGATCAGCAGCGGCCAGCATGGACACGAATAGATACATGGGCTCATGGAGGCTTCGTTCTGTTAGTATGATGAATAGTAGGAGAGAGTTCCCAAAAACTGTTACAATGTACATCAAACAGAACGGGATGGCGATCCAGAAATGAGACTCCTCCGTACCCGAGATGCCGGTCAGGATGTAAGTTACAGGGTAAAAAATGGTGTGATTGTCAGCTGACATCATGTACCATCACTTGGATCTTCTATTCAGTTTCCTGTAACTAACAGCAAAAGAGAAAATCAGTGAGAACTCCAGTGTCAGCTAGGACTGGAATGCATTTGTTGAGAGAATCAGAGGTACTGATTCTGTGTGACAACTGTGTGACTTCACTGTGTGACAACTGCCTGTCATATGGGACCGTAAATTCAGAAACACATTTGTGATGCGGAACTGTAGTAGGAAGAGAGCCTGAGACATAAGCCCTTGTGTCAGAGGTCTAGTATGAGGTGTGAGGCCTGAGCTAAAGTAATCGAAGCATTGTTGATACAAAGCAAAATTAGGCTGTGAGCTAGAGGCAGGCCCTGCTCACAGAATCTGGCAAGCACAGGGCTGATATTTGAAAACCACACATTTCTAAGAGGTTCTAGGCACAGAGCACTCAGGGAAACTCATTCCAGATGGGTGGTACCAGAATATCTCCATACCATCACCTTCCCTAAAGATGAGAGGAACATGGTGACCCATTCTAAAGATATGGTCAGGATGAGAGTGTGATGGATAGAGATGTACAACGTGATGGGTGGTGAACACCTACATCACAGGGTATCAATTAACTACGTTAGAGGGTCAGTATGTAACTTATTTGTATTGATGTATGAAATGGAGCCTCAAAGGGAGGGTCTCTGTCTAGCCTAAGGAGGAATGGAAAGTCCCACTGTTCACTGAGCTGGTTCATTCTAATGGCCATACATGTATTAATTGTCCAGTAGAGTCTGCAGGATACTAGTACCATGCTTCATCGACAACAAACCTGGCTGGGTGCCTTTGTACCTTAACGGATCTTGTGGTCATTGGGTGGTTCGCTCGAGGTCTGCTGTGCCAGCTGTCTGCGCAGAGCTGGGACAGCATAAAGCGAGAACACACTCATTCACAACCAAACATCTACCCACACTGGTGACCCACGACAACTTAGGTACTGCCCCTCTGACATAACATCTCCATTCCAGAAGAGGGAAGATGGTTTGAATGGTTCTGGCCCCAGGTGAAGCAGGGCGCGTTCTCCTGGTGTTGCTGCCCACAGCAGAATCTCTCCTCCGCACATTTGCTAGTTGTTTTCAGGTCTCAAGCAGTGACTGTGAAAGTGAGTTAAAGCAGCCACACGACTGGTTCTTCTGGCACTTCCCCCAGGTTTCACACTCACAACTGCGGAGTCACTCCCAGTTTATAATGGGATGAGAACAGAACCTCTTTTCTTCACAATCCTCTTCATGGATCCTACTGGCCTGTGGCCTTGACCCAACCAACACTCAAGCACACAAGGTAAACTCATTCACAAGGAACGCCCATTGACTTTTATGAAAATACTCACCTGAGTAAAATTACAAGTTTTTTCAGGATTTGGTCCTAAATATGTGAAGCCAATCTCAGTTAAGGTCTGGTCTGAACTACAGACATATATTGGGATAGCTACTTTTGCTCAATAGTGTGAACAATCTGCACCTGTGAGCGACATAAATATACCAGCCTGACCCCTGTGTAGACATAGCTACAGCCTCTGGGGAGGTGGATTAACTACGCTGCTGGGGGGAGCTCTTCTCTATCAGCACAGAGCATCTCCACTGATGCACCACAGCAGTGCAGCTGTAGGGGGACCAGACATCCCGTTTTAAAGGTTTTTAAATCCTGTATTTAAGCCATCCTGCAGCTGGCCCAACTTTTTCTTAAAAATGGGCAAATTGTCCCATATTTTCTCTCTGTCCCGCATCCATACTAGCAGGTCCTGCTGCTGGCCAGATCCCTGCTTCCCAGTTGCCGCCCTACCAGCGGTGAGTCGGGGGGTGTCCAGTGGGTGACAAAGGGGGGTGGGTATGCAAGGCTGGTGACGGGCAAAGATGCAGCACATGGGGCCAGCCGCTCCCCCTGTTGGTCCATCAGCTCAGCCCCCACTATGTGCCGGCTCTCAGACAGCAGGGCTCTCACCCCCAATCCCATTTCCCATTGTCATGGGCTGCACACTGGGAGCTACAGCGTGGCAGGTGGGTAGCGAGCAGGCACCAGGCAGTAACCAGTTACATATCGCCTCCGCTACCCACCTCTCAGCCCTTCACATGCTCCTCCTCTCACTGTCCTCTCTCTGCTTTGCCCTTTCACTCCCCCTAACCCCGCTGCTCCCCCACAATCCCGATCCCAAGTGGGGCACGTCCCGCTCCCAGCGCTGTGTGGACAACCAGCCCCTTGTCAGAGCATTCAGCTCACCAAAAGCCTGTCTGGCAGGCTCCTTTCTTCCCCCATGGCCACTAGCTGGGCCGCTACTCTGGGAAAGTCCAAGACCCTCCTGCCCAGAGCACTGGCCCAGAGCACTGGCCAGGAGGTGCTGAGACTCTGTATGAGTCAAAGCCCCTCACAGCGCTGGTACAGGGAAGACTCTCCGCCCCTAAGCTAAGCTCTGGAGCGGCGGGAGGGAAGAAGGAAGCAATTTCCAGCCTGTTAATGCTCCGAACCTGCAGGTTTCACAGCAGCCCCCAGGGCAGGGTCTTAGCACCCTTTTCACCCCCCAAGCTCCCACCCTGGATTCTGTCCCTGGGTTTGCTGGGGTGCTCTAGGCATCCTCCCTTGCTGAGCCACCTCTCTGGCCAGGTTCGCTGAAGCCCCTACAGTCAAGTTCCCTGGGACATGGTGCAAAATGCATCCTTAGGGCTTAACCCCTTCCTGCCCTCACTGTAGCCGGGGGACAGGAGGCAGCTGGGTTACATTATGGCCAGCAGGAGCCTGGAGGTTTTATCTGCCTTTTGCTATGGGAAGGAAGGGTGAGGATGGGGGAGAGAAGGGATGAGCTCTGCAAAGACATGGGCCAGGTCACCTTCACAACTGAGGATGTGAGGGAGATTCCCAAACCTGAGACATTCTTTTTAGGTGACAAATCTGATGAACTGTCCCAGATTGACATGTCATTAGAGGAGGTTTTGGAACAAATTGATAAACTAAACATTAATTAGTCATCAGGACCAGATGGTTTCACCTAAGAGTTCTGAAGGAACTCAAATGTGAAATTGCAGAACTACTAACTGTAGTCTGTAACCTATCAATTAAATCAGCTTCTGTACCAAATGACTGGAGGACAGCCAATGTGACGCCAATTTTTAAAAAGGGTTCCAGAGGTGATCCTGGTATTTACAGGCTGCTAAGCCTGAGTTCAGAATCGGGCAAACTGGTTGAAATTACAGTAAAGAACAAAATTGTCAGATGCATAAAAGGACATAATTTGTTCGGGAGAGTCAACATATTTTTTCTAAAGGGAAATCATGCCTCACCAATCTGCTAGAATTCTTTGAGGGGGTCAACAAGCATGTGGACAAAGGTGATCCAGTGGATAGAGCGTACTTAGATTTTCAGAAAGTCTTTGACAAGATCCCTCGCCAGAGGCTCTTCAGCAAAGTAAGCTGTCATGGGATAGGAGGGAAGGTCCTTTCATGGATCAGTAAGTGGTTAAAAGATAGGAAACAAAGGGCAGGAATAAATGGCCAGTTTTCAGAATGGTGAGAGGTAAACAGTCACGTCCCCCCATGGATCTGTTAGGGGACCAGTCCTATTCAACATATTCATAAATGATCTCGAAAAAGGGGTAAACAGTGAGCCAGCAAAATCTGCAGATGATATAAAACTACTCAAGATATTTAGGTTCCAGGCAGACTGTGAAGAATTACAAAAGGATCTTTCAAAACTGTGTGATTGGACAAAAAAATGGAAGATGGAATTCAGGGTTGATAAATCCAAAGTATTGCACTTTGGAAAACATAATCCCAGCTATACCTATAAAATGATGGGGTCTAAATGAGCTGTTTCCATTCAAGAGAGGGATCTTGGAGTCATTGTGGATAGTTCTCTGAAAATGTCCATTCAATGTACAATGGCAGCCAAAAATGTGAACAGAATGTTTGGAACAATTAAGAAAGGGGTAGATAATAAGACAGAAAATACCATATTGCCTCGATATAAATCCATGGTACACCGACAACTTGAATACTTTGTGTGGATGTGCTCGCCCCATATCAAAAAATGATATATTGGAAATGGAAAAGGTACAGAAAATGGCAACAAAATTGAGTAAGGGTAAGGGACGGCTTCCATATGAGGAGAAATTGATAAGACTGGGACTTTTCAGCTTGGAAGAGAGATGAGTAAGGGGGGAAATGACGGAGATCTATAAAAGCATGACTGGTGTGGAGAAAGTGAATAAGGAGGTGTTATTTACTGCTTCTCATAACACAAGAACTAGGGGTCACTAAATGAAATTAATAGACAGCAGGTTTATAACAAACACAAGGAAGTATTTCTTCCCACAACGCACAGTCAGCCTGTGGAACTCTTTGCCAGAGGCTGTTGTGAAGGCCAAGACGATAGCAGGGTTCAAAAAAGAACTAAAGAAGATCACGGAGGATAGGTCCATCAGTGGCTGTTAGCCAGGATGGGCAGGGATGGTGTCCCTAGCCTGTTTGCTAGAAGCTGAGAATGGGCTACAGGGAATGGATCACTTAATGATAACCTGTTCTGCACCTGGCACTGGTCACTGTCGGCAGACAGGATACTGGGCTAGGTGGACCTTTGGTCTGACCCAGCGTAGCCTTTCTTATGTTCTTATCCCTTCCTCTCCCCTGTGGCTGGAGGCAGCTCCCCTCCCTTCCCTCCTACTCTGTGCCAAAAGGCTGCCGCTGACTAGATTCTGGTGTGTAACCTGAGAGAAATCTGCTGGGGGGGGTATATATCTGATCTTCCGGGCCCCCACATGTTGCCTCAGGAAGACACTCGCAAGGTACCAGGAGAGGCAGATCCATCCCAGGGACCAGCCAGGCATGGAGGGCAGAGCACGCAGACAGGGAGGGTCAGGTAGGTGGGTCGGTCACCCCCACTCCCTGTATGAGAGAAATGTACAGGAGTGTGTGTGTATCACTTCTCCCTGTGTCTGGAGGGGGTAGGAGAGTGTGTGTCACCCCTCTCTGTGTTGTACTTTTTTTAATGGGAATTCAATTTATTGGATGTTAATTTGAAAGTTCGTACTGCACAGTTCTGATTCATTGCTGTTCAACCTGCTTGAATACGAGTAATTTTGCCAGGTGTCCCGTATTCAGCATAGGGAGATATGATCACCCTCAGCAGGAGGAACACTGGTTATCAAAACAGCCCTTATAATTCATTGCTTGTGTGTTCTTCAGTTCAGACATTCACCACTAAGCTCCCTGAAACCAGCTAATTTCTGGCAGCCGGAATGGACCCAGTCCTGGGGTCCTTATAGAGTTAATGGAAGTGTTGCCTGAGTGAAGACCTCAGGATTTGGGGTGTAGAATATTACAGGGCCCGAGTATATTTCCAATGAGATTTCCTCTGAACAGTAACGTAACCAAGAATGTCCCAGTCCAGAGCCCACTGAGTGCACCAGCAAGACCCCCAGTGACTCCTGTGGGAGCGGATCAGGGTAACCCGGTCACCTCTTCCCAACACCCAACCTCAGTGCAGTCACAGGAGCGTACCTCAGAGCCCCGGCTCCTGTCCTGCCCCTGCAGTCAGAGTTACGCACCCTCATTCTAGCCAACCCCAGCTCAACATTTCCTAGGTTTCATGTTTCCATTCGCCCCTTCACAGATTCAATCCATGCAAACGACTCACCAGGCTCCAGCCCAGCTGGGGAGGAGGAATCTCTGCCTGTGACCGGGTCGGGGAGCTGCAGGCGGCAGGGAATCTGCACTGACCAGGGCTGAGGTACAGGGATATTTATACTGCTGCCCTGGGAATCCCAGGGGGACTCAGAGCCAGCACGGAGCCCCAGGGACCTGCCTCTGTGCCTGGCTCAGGTGGGGAAGAGCAGCAGGGAATTAACCCTTTCCGCCTCTCACTTATTTGATCTGATCATTTTCCATTTGTACATTATTTAGAAAAGTCCTTCTGACACTGATGCCCCCAGCAAAGAGTTCTTTGAAAACAGCTTTATTCAGGCTTAACAAACTCACTAACAAGCACTCAAGTATTATGGAATATTGACCCATAAAGAGTAGCATGTAAGGTGTGTGCAGAAAGCTTGTAACTTGATCAGCGAGCTTTATGGACTTGGAGTCGAGTTAGTCACAAGGGCAGTGTGTCTAGGTGATTCCATTCCAGGAGGGTGTTGTCACCCCATGCTAGTTAGCCGGGGAAGTAATGCCAGGCTCTTATCTCCAGCCTTGCTCCAGCCCAAGATGATCAATGGAAAACCATCAGGAACAACTTCAGTCAATAAACACCACCCGGAGGTAAATAAAGGAACCGTACAACAGACAGGATTGCCCGGCCTATGAACAGAAACAAACAACTGTTTCATGATAACCCCAAGTGTGGACAGGTCGTCTGGATCCTTTCAAGTAGGAGACCATCTCCTGGTGCGGAGGACGTTCTCATGAAAAATGGATCCTGAAGTCAGGGGGTAACAGGGTGATCACAGTCCTGGGAGCCGAAAGAACATCATAGGGTTTTTTACACAGGCTGCTTTAGTCTCCCTTAATCCAACCATCCCGAAAACCTGCATGTGTGTGTGTGGTCTGTAGCTCCATCAGTCCCAGGATATAAAAGAGACAAGGTGGGGGAGGGAATATCTTTCACTGAACCAACTTCTGTCGGCCTTATCACTTTGAATGGTCCCTTTGAATAGGTGCAAACTACACACACTAAACTATCTGTATCTTTCCCAGAGCTGAAAAAACTGCTCCATGCAGCTCAAAACATGTCGCTTCCCCACCAGAAGCTGGTCCAATAAAGATATCACCTCCCACCCTTCTCTCGCTCTGTGTTTATGTAAGATGGTAGGTGGTAGAGAGAGGGGAAATCTGGAGCTGCTTACCTCTCATAGCACTAGGACAAGGGACATGCAAGGAAAGTAAAGTGGCAATAAAAACCAATATAAGGAAATACTTTCCCACAAAAAATAAGCAAACTGTGGAACTCGCTGCTGCAGGATTTTGTTGCAGGCCAAACACTTTGCAAGATTCAAAAGGCGATTGGACATTTATCTATCAAAATACCCAGAATTACCAGACCAATGACACACACATTTTATAAGAGAGAGTGACTCCCATGGCTCAGGGTTTTAGCCAATCTCTGTTAGAGATAGGATGGGATGCAGGGTGTGAGAGGGAAGATATCCATATCCCCCATGAGAGATTCACACAGCTTCTCTGAAGCATCTGGGCTGGCCGCTGCTGGAGACAGGCTATGGGTTGATGGACCCGGGTCTGATCCAGTCTGTGGTTCCATGTTCCTCTACCAAGGCGCAGAGTTGACCTGCTGCGCACCCACTGGGACACACCTCAGCTAGATTTCAAAGGTTGCTGAGCACTCGCAGCTCCACTCTAGGCTATTGGCGTGGTGGGTGCTCAGCAGCTGTGAAAAGACAGACCCTGAATGACTCAACTCAGCATCCAAACAGAAGGTTGGATGCTCCCAAAAAGTGTGTTGTGTGTTGGAGGGGGCCCAACCGGTGCCTGAAATTGGGCCTGCCCCCCACACTGTCCCTCCCAAGGCCCCTACTTGCCCTGCCTCTGCCTCGAAAACCCAACCTCACTCCTTCTACCGAGTCGCTGCTGCACCTCCCCCCATGAGGCCCCACCATCTCATGCCCCTTCCTCTGAGGCCCCATCCCACTCCTTCTCCCCCGAGCCCCCATTGACTCCTCTCCACCCTCTCCCCCATCACTCGCCATTCTGGCTGTAAGCATTGGTAGGGTTAGCCCTCCTACTTTTATCGTGATGGGGCCAAGGCCCTTGCACACCTCATTCCAGTGCTCCTGCGTCCAAACCTGAAACCCTTTAAATCAGCAGCACTAAGGAAAATGCTTGCCTGGAGTGCAGGGGACTGGACTAGATGACCCGTGAGGTGTCTTCCAACCCTACACGTCTAGGATTATCACTGTGTAATGTCCCCTTGGTGTTTCAGGTCAGGCAACTGTCCTGATGGCTCTGCAGTGAGGGCTGAGGCAGATATTTGTCTTCTCAGCGTGACTTGATTGGCCGCAATAGTAAAGGGCCCAGGAGAGAAGGTTGCCATGGACCTGTTTGACTCTGCCTCCATTACTGTCGGGCGTCAGGACCACAGGTCTTGAACATCAGGCACCAGGGGCCCTTAGGCACTAGTAAACCCTGTGACAAAGGGTTTTTCCTCCTTATTATGTGTACACAAGAGTATTTGAGTCTTACGTTTTTGCATGACTACTGTGTGGCTCAGTTTCCTCTTGTGCTGCACCAGTGACTAGGTGATGGGATAAGGCTGGGTGACATTTGCTGAGGCCTCAGGACCAGGTGAGCTGGCTCCAGCTGCCTGCAGGTCAGCGATGGTGGCCCTTCCTCACCTGGGACCAAAGAGGGAGTATGATGTTGCACTCCATATGCTTTTTGAATATATGCTTTATAAAGTAAATATGATGTAACCGGAATATGCTTTATTCAAAAGGTGTCATTACAAAGCTTATCATCTACTGAGAGTGTTCATCCTATTGTTTGCAGGATTATTTCTCTGTCTAGAGTTAGGAGAATAAGGGCTTGTCTACAGCACACAGCTTTTAGGGACAGGTTTACGGAGCAAACAGCTGTGATATCTCTCTATCACTGTTATAGAGGGCAGAAAATGTATGAGTTTATCCTGTGTAAGTTTTATACAGAATAAAACAGATTTATTTGGGGTATGGATCCATTGGAAATGGGTGTCAGGGATGCTAGCGTGGTAATCGCTGACTGTATTGGTTACAATCTGCTCCTTTGAGGGGCTGGCCCAGGCCTGTGTTGCAGCAGGCTGACTTCTTGCACAACAAGCAGGGTTCCTGGAGTCCCAAGCTGGCAGGGATAACGGGCACACAGGTAATTTCAGCTCATCAGGTGGCAGTCCAGGAGGTCTCTGTGATCCAAACTGTCACAGGGGGATGCACCCAAGAGACACTTTGCCCAGAAAGCGAGACAAACAACAGGAGGAGGAGCAACAGTCATGTCAGAGGTCAGGCCTCTGGAAGCTGGGCAGTCTGCTGTGGGGGACTTGGAGAGAGGGGAGTCCGGGGTGTCCAGCCCAGGGTCCCCAAGATGGACTTTGCTGAAAGTCACTGATTTCTGTGCTAACAAGCTCTGTTCTACACTCTGTTCCTTTGATAAATAAACCTTCTGTTTTACACACTGGCTGAAAGTCACGGCTGACTTCAGAGTCGATGTGCAGGGCCTCTGGCTTCCCCACAAACTCCTCTTTCATCGTGGGGGTTTCACCGTGACTCGGATGATGCGGGAGTTGCGGCGATGACTGGGCAGGCGATGGTGTTCTCTCCGCTCTCAGCCAGGCTTAGGGAGGCTCAGGAGGGCCCAGGTGAGCCGGAGGGGGGCGGGGGGGCTGGTTTGCTTCACTGTGGTGAAATTCTTTGTCTTGTTCTTGCTGCTGTGATCACAGATCTGTGGGTGGGGGAGCACGAGAAAGGAGCCAACCTCCCTCACCCTTGCTAATGCCAGAATCCAGGCCCCAGTCATGTATACCAGCCCCCACCTCTGCACTCCCAGGGCACCAGCTCCCTCCTGCCCTCCGCTTCTCCAGCATTCACCGCACTGCCTGACAGCTGGGCCAACTGTGACATCATCGATGATCTTTGTGAGCAGTATGTCATTGGCAGCCCCCTACTTCCCTGCTCCCCGAACGGACAGACCAGGAAAGAGTGTGATCCATCGGAGAGGGCTCAGAGAAGAGCCACGGGAATGATTAAAGATTAGAAACCCTGCCTGATAGTGATGGGCTCAAAGAGCCCAGTCAGTCACTTTAACAAAGAGAAAGGTAAGTCTGATCTCAGTGTGTAAGTACCTACACAGGGCACACACATATAACAACAGGCTCTTCTCCCTGGCAGAGAAAGGTCTCACACAATCCAGCGCGGAAGTGGAAGCTAGACACATTGAGACTGGAATAAAGTGGAGATTTCTAACAGCAAGAACAATTCGAACAATGTATAAGGTTGTGGTGGATTCTCTATCATTGACCATTGTTCAATCAAGGTGGGATATTTTTCTAAAATTTCGGCCCTGGGAATTTTTTGAGGGAAGGTCTCCAGCCTGTGAGATGCCGGGATCACGATGTATGAGCACAAAGTTGCCTTCTGGTTTTGGAATTAGTGAACAGTGAATAATGGGGATGCAAAGCCTCCAATGGGCCAGTTCCCTGGTCAGATTCTCCTTGGCCGGTGTGATGTCTAGTCTGTAAGTTCCTCAGTATAGGGCACGTCTCAGTTTGGGAAGTGTCTGGCACAGAACCTTGGGCCCCCACTGGAAACAAGATTAAATAATAATATGCAGTTGTTCTTCAGTGGATCTCAAAGCAGTCTATAAAGGATGTCAGTGTCATTATTCTCATTTTACAGAAGGGGAAACTGAGTTACAGGGAGGCAAAGTGATTGCCAAGGCTCTCCAGCAGGGTGGTGGCAGAGTGGGGAATAGAATGCAAATCTCCTGAGTCCCACCCCATATTCACAGCCTGTATGGATGTCATCCAGGGTCTACATCTCCCTGCCCTTTGTGCATCAGTAATGGTTAAAATAGAGGAAATAAGGGGGAATAATGGTTCATATCACAATGGAGAGAGGTAAACAGTGGATCCCCCAAGGATCCTGTACCGGGACCAGTGCTGTTCAACACATTCCTTAATGATCCAGAAAAGGTAGTGAACAGTGAAGTGGCAAGTTTGGAGGGGACACAAAATTATTCAAGATAGTTTTAATCCAAAGTTGACTGAGAAAAGTTACAGAGGGATCTCACTGACAATGAAAATGGCCAATTAAATTCAGCATTGATAAGTGAAAAATGATGCGCACTGGAAAAAATCATCTAAATACACATATAAGGATGGGAGTCTAAATTAGCTGATACCACCCAACAAAGAGATTGTGGAGCTGTCATCGGGTAGTTCTTTGATAATTTTTCTCTATGCACAGCAGTGGTCAAAAAGGAATAGATCTTTAAGTACCAAGGATATGATAGAAAATGTTATGCTGCCACTATATAAATCCATGGTATGGCCACACCTTCAATAGTGTGTGCAGTTCTGGTACCCAATCTCAGTAAAGATATAGGTAAACTTGAAAAGGGTCAGAGAAGGGCAAGAAAGACAATTAAGGGTATAAGAATGGCTTGCATATGAGGAGAGACTAAAAAGACTTGGACCGTTCAACTTAGAAAAGAGACAGCTAACGGGGGACATGACAGAGGTCTATAAACTCATGACTGGTGCGGAGAAGTGAATAGAGAAATGTTATTTCTTTTCACACAATGTCAAAAACCAGGGTAGCTGGTTTAATACAAAAAAGAGAATGTATGTTTTTTAATGGAAACACAGAGCTAACTATGGAACTCACTGCCAGGATGTTGTGATGGGAAAGGATGTTTAGATAAGTTGATGGGGATAGGTCCATTAAGGCTATTAGCCAAGCTGGTCAGGGATGCATGCCCATGCTGCTGGTGTCCCAAAACCTCTGCCCACCAAACAGCTGGGATGGGAGACAGGGGATGGATCGCACAATGATGCTGTTAGGCTCACTCCCCCGAAGCCCCTGGCATTGTCACTGTCGGAAGAAAAGACATGGGCTAGATGGACCATTTGTCTGTCCCAGTAGATGCCTTTTTGTGTATGTTCTCTGTGCTGTCTCCCTGAGGAGGACTTGTACCTGGCTTCCATGCTGCCCCCAAATGTGCACCTCACTTGGCAATGAGAAAATTGAGGAGGAAAGAACTCTCCCAAGGTGACACAGCAGGTCAGTGCCAGAATGAACACTAGAGCTCCCGTCTCCCAATGTGCAGCACAGTGCAATTCCCATGGCTTTATTGCCCGTCCCTTGGGTGCTGCTCTCCTTGGCGAGTAAGAGTGCAACTCGGATGCAGCTTGTCACAGAGGAGCACACACGTGCTCTCGCTCTCACAAAATGATTTTACCTTTGTGCATTCTTGTGTTGTTGTTTCCCTTCAACTTAGAACAAGATTCACTCGTCTGGCTGTTTTCTGTGGCACTGGCGCTGGCTGTGCAGGAATGTGGTGTCCAGGATATTAGAGAGACAACTGGCAGAGAAATAGCTTTCAGGACCCAAATTCTGTTGACGGGAGAGACCAGCTTTCGACCTTACGCAGTGGAAGTACATAATAAAAACATCCCTACAGTTCAATGAAACTTGGGCTTAATTTTCAAGTCCCAAAGCATTTTCTGTGTCCTGCTTTAGCTCAGCGGCCGAGCTCCTCTGCACCACTGATGAAAAACATTGATCACCCATTTCAGGATCTCTTTTGTTGTCACCCCATAAACGATGGGGTTTAACATGGGGGGAATGAGCACATAGAGGTTGGTCAGTAGGCTGAGATTATAACCTGGAATGATTGTGTCCAAATTGGTGTGCAAAATGGGGAAAAGGCTGGTGTGTAGAACACAGTATGACACAGACATGGGAGCTGCAGGTGCGGAGAGCTTGAGCCGGGTATCCTTGGAGGGAGCGGAAGACGGCCCTGGGATCAGACCATAAGATACAGCAATGAGCACAGTATCCAAACCAATACTAAAATAGCCATGCTATACCATACCAGACGCTGACTGTGATGTCGTCACGGCCAGCCAGGCTATGGCCAGTGCTCACAATAGGTGTGGCAGGAGTTGGTTCTGCAGAACTTCAGCAGTTCACGAGAAAGATGATGGGAAAATGATACAGAAAGTTCTCGTGATAACTGCCAGCCCCATCTTCCCGATCACAGGATGTTAATATGATGGTGTATCTCAGGGGGTCACAGATGGCAACGTACCGATCAAACGCCATGCCATCCGGATGGCAGACTAGGCCAGAAACTGACATGGGGAAGAACATTGGGTTTCAGGCAGGCAGCAAAAGAAATTTCCCCTGCTCTAAACCAGAGGACAGCCAGCATCTTGGGCCCTGCTGTGGTAGATAACAGCAGATCAACAGCAGCCAGCATGGACAGGAATAGATACATGGGCTCATGGAGGCTTTGTTCTGTTAGTATGATGAATAGTAAGAGAGAGTTCCCAAAAAGTACCACAACGTACATGACATAAGAGGATGGCAGATCCAGATATGAGACCTCCTTCGTATGGGATGCCGGTCAGGGATGTAGGTCATAGGAGCAAAAAAGGTGTGATGTCAGCTGGCATCATGTGCCACCGTTTGGATCTTCTTATATCAATTGCAGGAACTAACAGCAAAAGAGACAATCAGTGAGAAGGTGAGTAGTGCGCTAGGACTGGACGGCATTTGTTACAGTGTGACATGTTCCCCCTGGGTGTCACCTGGAACTGGGTTTTCATGAGCCGTCTGACCCACACGTCCGTGCCCTTCTCACACTTGTGCTGCTGTGTGGACAAACCTGCAGACCTGCTCCCGATCTTATACTTACACAGCATCCACGCACTCAGGGACACACCCTGCTGTAGTTACACACAGGCTCACTGACCAGTTGCTGCCATGAACCAACAATAGAGAGCTGCAGCCAAATTAACCACCCAGGCTTCCAGCTTCGTACCCCCCACTGGAGTGTAAACCCAAAATGTTACAGTCTACCCGGAACTGAGAACTGTTCCAGCGTAAGCTCATAGAATCCCCCCCCCTCCTGAATGTGGAAAGGAATATAAAACAGCTCTGCCCGTCGAGCTAATGAATTTCCCAGGCACTTCATTCAACCCACTAGTGAGATAAAGCAAAAAATACCAAAGATCGATTTTAAGTGGTTATAAGTGTTTAGCAAACAGAGCTAAAGCAAATTACCTAGCAAATAAACAAAAATGCAAGTAAGATTCATATAGAATCTTAAATCCATTTTTCATAGTTAATAAACTTATTCTGTATATCTAAACCGTGAGCTTTGACTGGAGTGCTTGGGGAAAATCTCGGTTTGGTTACCCCAAGTGTGCATGGTCCATCTCACACTGAGTGATAGGTGTAGGGGTATTAAACACACACACTGCCCAGATTTGACAAGGGGAGGATGATGATACTGTTCTGAGTCCTACTTGGAAGCTACTGCTGAAAGAGCCTGTGTTCAATTGCAAAGCTGGGTGTGTCTCTACCTGGTGATGCTGGTGAAAGTGCAGGTGGGGGGCTTTGCAGCTTGTCACAGCCATACAGGGTGAGAAGGAGCCCAGGCTGTCAGCGGGCTCAGAGGTACCGCAGTCAGATGGAACCCTGGGGGAACTTGTCACAATCAGTATCACAAAGCAGCCTTTATAATTGGTTCCTCCTGGGTTATTTTGGACATTTACAGCTATGCTGTTAAACCAGCTAATTCTGCAAACAGAAACGGATCAGTCCTGGGTCCTGTTGAATTTAAGAAGTGCTGCTGAGTGAAGATCTTGGGATTGGGGTGCAGAATATTACAGGGTCTGAGGAGGTTTACAATGTGGTTACTTCCTGAACAGTCACATAACAAGAATGGCCCAAGTCCAGAGCCCACTGAGTTCAACAGCAAGACCCCTGGTGAGTCATTGTTGGGAGGGATCAGGGTTAACCCAGCGACTCTTCCTAACACCAACCTCAGCGCAGTCACAGGAGCGTATCTCAGAGCCCCGGCTCCGTCCTGCCCCTGCCTCAGGTTACACACCCCCCATTCTAGCAACCCCAGCTCAACAATTTCAGGTTTCATGTGTTTCCCATTCGCCCCTCACAGATCATTCCCATGCAAATGAATCACCAGGCTCGGGCCCCAGCTGGGGAGGAGGAATCTCTGCCTGTGACCAGGTCGGCGAGGTACGGATATTTATACTGCTGCCCTGGGAATCCAGGGGAGCTCAGAGCCAGGCTCAGGGACCTGCCTCTGTGCCTGTCTCAGGTGGGGAAAAGCAGCAGGAAATTAACCCTTTCCGCCTCTTATGTGATGAAATGGGGACTGTTCTTACTGTGGTCTGTGAATGCTGAGTGGGGGGTGTTGGCCTGGAAGGGACAGTCTGCACTGGGGGATGGAGACTGGCCTGAGGGAGGAGACCTGAGCATGTAACGCTAGAACCCAGGAAGGGGTTAGAGGCCAGGTGACCCTCTGCCTGGCACTGAACAGAGGCTGAAGGAGAGGTTGGGGGGAGTTCTTTCAGCTTGGAAGCTGTTTGGAATGGAGACAGGCACCAGATGGAGCTAAGTCTCTCAACGGGGCTGGGGCCTCCCTGGGGCCCAGATGGACCTAACTAAGGGGGTCCCTGTTATCTGTACCACAAGATGTCCTGGACTGTGTTCCTGTTCATCCAAATAAATCTCTCTTTTATTGGTGGCTAAGAGTCATGTCTGATATGGAGTGGGGGTGCAGGACCCAGTGGCTCACCAGGACACCACCTGGGCATGGACTCGCTATGGGAAGATCACGGAGGGGCACATGCTGAAATGCTTCAAGGAGAGACCCAGGAGGTGAAGCCATGTGAGCTTCTTGCCTGAAGAGAGTCTGCTCCGAGGTGAGAGGAGGCTCCCCAAAGTCCGGACTGGCTTTGTGGGAGCAGTTCCAGAGCATCGCCGAGGACTCCGTGACATCTCACTTGTTTGATCTGATCATTTCTCCTTTTGTATGTTATTTAGAAAGGTCGTTGTGACATTGAGGCCGACAGCAAAAGTGCCTTCTTCCTTGCAAACAGCTCATATCTCAGGCCTGACAAAATCGCTACACCACCACACAAGTCTTATGGAATATTTACCCATAAAGAGTAGCATGTAAGGTGTGTGCAGAAAGCTTGTAATTGTCAAGCTTCATTACCATTGAAAAGGCATGTCTGGGTAATAGTTAAGGAATAAAATATTGCTATTAACAGTGAGCTTAGGACTTGGAGTAGAAGTTAGTCACCACAACAAGTGTCTAGGAGATAGCCATTCATAGGAGGGCGTCATCACCACAATTGGTAGTGGGGGATGTAATGCCAGGCTCAGTTCCAGACATGCTCTGTCCCGAGATGATCAATGAAAAACCATCGGAGAAAACTTCAAAAATCAACACCACTTAGAGAGTAGTGAGGAACATACAACAGACAGATTGACATGCCTATGAACAGAGACCAAAGACTTTCAGGATATAACACAGAGTGGGGGAGCCCTCTGGATCCTTCCACTGAGGAGCCATTTTGTGGGGCGGGGAAGTTTCATGAAAATTGGTTCCTGATTTTGTGAATCCAAGACAGTTCTGCCAACAGACTAAACTTGGGGGGGGGGGGTGAACCTACATATTAGCAGAGTGTAGAGTCCTTCTCTTAGGATGAAGAATACCAGCACCTACTACACGTTAACAAGGCTAAGCAGCAGTTCTGCAGAGAAGGACCTAGGAATTACAAGGACAAGAAGCTGGATGTGAGTCAGCAGGGTCTTGTTGCCAAGCAGGCTAAGGCTTATAAGGCTGTACTAGTACGAGCATTGCCATCAGATCGAGGAAGTGGTTATCCCCACTATTCGGACACTGGTGAGGCACATCTGGAG